>NC_133657.1:192185213-192401210 GCF_009905375.1 Apium graveolens
ATGTAATTTTTAATTAGGTCATATAACAAGACATTGGTGCATTGATTTTATGATAATAGTTAAAATATAGAACAAAAGATCTATAGTTTGAGATGCTATATTATGGTAATTTTTTAGCTAACTAACTCTGGACAAGTTAACGACCAAAACACAACTGATGCACACAACAAATATACAATCGTAGCTTGTGTATGAAGATCATTACTAACATCACAATTGTAAGAATTAGGACGTGGAGAGGAATTTAGGAGAACAAGAAATTAACAACTAGTAAGTGTATCAGATATTTTAAGTAAGACAAATTGATAACAATTGAAGTCATGATGGAAGATGAGATTGTTGCAGATACCAAACCGAATTTACTTTAATTTTTCTTGGATTTCTCTGGGGTTGTGTTCAATATGTTTGGTCGGTTTCCTTTTCAGTCTGGGTTTCATTGGGACCTGACTACTGGTTTGTCTTATGTAATCTGTTCCTTATTATTGAATTAAAATTTTAGACACAAGAATTGCGTTGGCTGGTTTTTCGTGTAAAGAGGATGATAATTTTGGGTATAAGTTGTCTTCGTAAAAGATATCATTAAAAAGTGGCAATAATTATAGTAAGTAGCTCGTCATACAATTGATGAATTGAAATATATTTTACCGTTTCCATTGAGTAAATTTCAAATTTATAATTTTGGTACAATATAGTAATAAGTCATTTGACGACTATACTGCACAATTGTTATTTTTAAATGAACAAGATTCCTCTGTTCGCCACCAATTACCGTGGAAAGAATTGGATTTACTGCTTACCTGCACCAAAAATTACTAAGTGAACATACTAGTGAAGCATTGGACGATAGATTGTCCAAGTGCCGGAAGGATACTGATGGGGAGATTTTAATCCAATCCAAGAATAGGTTTCTAGGTGTCTTGGATTGAGAAGGATCTATGGATGCCTTTGGTATTTGTAATTGGTAGAGGAAGCCTTTGAACATTTTTAACCAAAATATGTAATGGAATGTACAAAGAGATCCATAGCCATCAAACGTATAATATGCGGGCAAATTGTGCAAAACTAATATTTCGAATAATGTAGATTTTATGGAAAATATAAGGCTCTAAGTGAATAAAATCATTGGCCAACGTACAATTTCAAATTGTATGATCAAATCTATGTTAGCTAAGTTTTTAGTTTTTATATCATTGTGTATCAAATATATTTATTTAAAGGTAAGTACGATATGAATAAAATGAGGATCTAAGGTGTCTTCTCGAAACTATCACGCATACTATTTTATATATTATGCATTAAGCAACACACACTATTTTATGCATCATGCACTAATACTGGATATGGAAACTGCCTTTCACGCTATTTGTAAATTTTTGACTTTTAGGATATGGGTTGGGCTATAAGTCATTTAGTTTTTGATCTTAGTGATTTTTTTTGTTTAGACGAATGGTTTCTGATTTTTCAAATGCAAAGCTTTCAACAAATATATGCATTTCAAGTATACCACGTGCATGACAATTATACAACATTAAGTTGTTGTTAATTATGATGGTATTTTAGAATTTAAATAATGACTCTTTAAAAAAAGAGAATTACACGAAAAATATTTTAGTAAATTAACAAGATATAGAATATTCCCTGATTTATATTTAAGCTTATAATTGTAGAATAATCAGCCAGATCTTTATGTAAAACAGAGTAAATTGAAAATATTAATATGTATTTATTCTTCATAAATCTTATGATTTTTCTATCAAAAAAGAAAAAGATAAACGGTGCATATTCTCATTCTAATCAATTTCAAAATATTTCTTAAAATGTCCGGTTCACTACATTAGATATTTACCCAAAGAACAACCACAAGATTTAACACAGCCGTTGAGAGCAAAACCACACCAAAAAACCCTAACAAATTTGAATAGATGCGGCCTCTCCGAAAGGTTGCGACTGGCGGTCAAATACACCCTATATATTCACACCAAGTCTCTGCTGTAGATGAGCGCTCTTGTCTATGTTTGGTTCTTACTGGTACAAACTCTTCACATTTCCTCTTCAAATTAGTCTCTAAACATTTTGTTTCTGTTTCCTCTCAAGTTCCTCTCTCTTGCTCCCACATTTAATCACCTATATACACCTATAATTCTTTTTAAGTCATGGCAATGGAGACTGAGTTTGAATTCTATGAATTTAAGCATAGGTTTGCCTTGTACGATCCAGCTTCGTATTTCGATGAAAATATTAGCGACCAGCATTTTAATCTTTACCATACCATCGACCAGACATTTTTTTAGGCTAGTCCGTAAACTTGGTCGTAATGTTGATGAATCTATGTTTGTGGTGGCATTTTTAATCTGGCTGGAAAGAATCTGTTATAGCAAGAATGCTATCCACAGAGTAATTTCTTGGCCATTTCATTTGATTAACCAACTTGCAAATGAGATTGCTAGTTTTTTTATGTGGATGGAGAACAAGGACGTAGGTCAAGAGTTGTTTGATCCTCGTTTGCTTTAGATGTTATGCTCTCGTGAAATCAACGTGCTCTACTTTCGGGAGAAACGGAGTAAGGTCAATGAGAGTGTCAGGAATATAGTCTCTGAAGTTTGTGTGAGGGCGTTTAGAGATATACTGACAAGTGATAGTCAGTTTGTAGATGTTCATGGAGATAGGATTGAAATTCGATGGCTCGATAGATAATATTATATTCTAACTGTCAAGGCAAATGGGACAGTCTCTTATGCAAATGGGACAGTCCCTTTACAAATGAGACAATGAATGGGACAGTCTCAATTAACTGCAGAAAGTAAAATGCTGAAATAAGAAATGCAGAATGCTGAAAACTGAAAAGTAAAAATACCAGAAGTTTTCACTTGGTTCGGCCCCTACACCTAGTCTATGGCCTACATCCAAGTCCCCATGCCAACTAGCATAGAGAATGTATTATATCCACTTAAAACAAAGTACTTACAAACTTTCCTTGATTACAAACTTGGCCCACTTGAAAGAAACCTTTCCCTAGCACACAGCTACCTAGCACAAAGCTACTTGGCCTTCCTGTTGTAATCAATCTCCCACAACCCGGGACAAGTGATATAATACACGATTCAAATACAATAATATAATGTGAAAGTTTACAACTCAACTAAGCTTCTTGTTTGACTGGATATTCAAGAGTTAAAACAAGAATGGTGTTTCAGATTATAAAGATAGAACATGGAATCATTAGGTGTAATCTGAAAATATGAGATGTGTCTTCTTCTTAAATAAAATTCAAGAGAATGGAATAAGAAGAGTTTTTCAGAGAATAAAGATAGAACGTGGAATAAGCACTCTTATTGAATCTGAAAAACAAGATGTGTATTTATACACACAAATCTAACGGGTTTGATTTTCAAAACAAAGAAGAGATATTGTTTGAAAATATTTGAATAAGTCTTTCTAAAACAACCTGTTAGTTGGTTGTAAAAGATAAACCTTAGAAAGGATAAGATTAGAATAGTTCAAATAGGTTTATCAAGATGAGTTTGTTTTGAAGAGAAACTTGTTTACCCAGTCAAATAGAATTATACCAAACCCTATCACTTACAACAACTAAGTCCCATAATCTGCATTCTCTATGTACATCTTGAATTAGGTCATCATCAGAAATCTGCAAATCAACATTCTCCCCCTTTTATGATGATGACAAAGAGAAAAATTTCCCCCTATCAAAAACACTTTAAGCTCTGTTCAAGATGTTAGTAACAACAAAATAGCATATCTAGATTATATCTTTATGCAACAGATATAACAATAAGTATAAAATCAAATAAAATCAGTACATAATCAAACTCTCAAAATCGAAAAACAACTCTTTCTCCCCCTCAACATCATAAAAGGGACAAAAGAATTAATCACACAAGGAGCACATACCAAGTTCTCGACGCATCAAACAAAATCTATCTTCAGCTAAAGGCTTAGTGAAGATATCTGCACGCTGTTTCTCAGTAGATATATAAATAAGCTCAATATTACCTTTAGAAACATTATCTCGTAGAAAATGGTGACGAACATCAATATGCTTAGTACGAGAATGCATGACAGGATTTTTAGAGATATTAATTGCAGAGGTATTATCACAATAAATAGGAATATTTGAATAAGAAATACCAAAATCCTGCAATTTTGTTGCATCCACAAAATTTGAGCACAACAACTTCCAGCTGCAATGTACTCTCCTTCACCGGTAGAAAGAGCTACTGAAGTTTGCTTTTTACTATGCCATGCAACTAAACAATCTCCTAAAAATTCACAAGCACCACTTGTGCTTTTTCTATCAACCTGTGACCCTGCATAGTCAGCATCTGAAAAGCCGATTAAGTCAAAGGAAGAGGAGCTTGGATAAAATAATCCCAAGTCACTCGTACCTTTCAAATATTTAAAAATACGTTTAACGGCATTCAAATGAGATTCTTTAGATTGAGATTGAAAACAAGCACACAAGCATACACTATACATAATGTCAGGTCGTGAGGCAGTTAAATATAACAATGCCAATCATACCTCGAAATTTAGTGACATCTACAGGTGTACCTTGTTCATCCTTTGTAAGCTTAACTGAAGTACTCATCGGAGTTGATTTAGGTGTGACATAATCAAGTGCAAACCTTTTGAGTAAATCCTTTATGTACTTGCCTTGGTGAATAAATATTCCTGCATTAGACTGATTAATTTGCAAACCTAGGAAGTACTGCAATTCACCCATCAAACTCATATTGAATTCCTTATGCATGCAATCAGAAAACCACTTACACAGAGTTTCGTTAGAAGATCCAAATACTATATCATCAACATAAACTTGAACCAAAAGAAAGTTATCACGTTTATGGAAAATAAAGAGAGTTGGATCGAGTGTACCACGAATGAAACCATTGTTCACAAGAAACTGACTGAGACGCTCGTACCAACAGCGAGGGGACTGTCTCAATCCATAGACAGATTTCTTGAGCTTGTAAACATAGTTAGGGTACTTCTCATGAACAAAGCCTGGAGGCTGCTTCACGTAGACTTCTTCCTTAAGATAGCCATTTAGAAATGCGCTTTTGACATCCATCTGATAGAGCTTGAACTTCTTGTGAGCTGCAAAAGCCATTAAGATTCAAATAGCTTCTAAACGAGCTACTGGAGCATATGTCTCGTCGTAATCATTTCCTTCCTGCTGGTTGTATCCCTCAACAACCAAACGAGCTTTATTTCGAATAATGTTGCCATCTTCATCCTTCTTATTCTTGAAAACCCAACGAGTACCAATGATCTTGGCATCCTGAGGAGGTAGGACGAGTTCCCAAACATCACAACGCTCGAACTGGTTCAATTCCTCCTGCATTGCAACAGACCAGTGTTCGTCTGCAACTGCTTCTTGAGCGTTTTTTGGTTCGAATTCAGCAACAAAAGCACAGAATGCACATAGATTATGAAGTCTGCTTCGAGTAGAAATCCCTTGATCTAAATCAGTAAGAAGATTATCTGGTGGATGATTCTTCATAGTCCTAGAAGACTTAGGAAGTTGAATATTACTCATCTCTTCCTCATTAGAATTGTCTTCCTGGAAATGAATGGGAGTTGTCTCATTCAAAAGAGACTGCCTCATTTCCGCTTGTGAAGATTTACCCGGAGGAGTAACAGAATTCACATTTGAAACACTATCGGGCGTCTTTGGAGAGCCAGAAGATTCATCTGAAGCTTGAGTAGATCCTGAAGAATTGTCAAAGACTGAGATGGACCTGGAGAGTCTTGACTGTTTGACTTGTCAGAATGAGACTGACTCTTTTCAGAATGAGACTGTCTCATTTGGGAATGAGACGATAGATCCGCAGTGTCTTCATCAATTTGAGATATATTCCTTGAGGATTCATTGAACGCAATATTGATGGATTCTTCTACTTTGTTCTTGACAGAATTATAAACGCGATAAGCTTTGCTTGTAGTAGAATATCCCAAGAAGATTCCTTCCGTAGATTTTGCATCGAACTTACCTCGATTATTTTGAGTATCTAAAATAAAACACTTGGAACCAAATACTCGAAAATAACTAATGTTAGGAGTCCTTTTCTTAAGCAATTCATATGGAGTTTTAAGCAAAATAGGACGAATAAGTACTCTATTTAAAACATAACAGGAAGTGTGTACCGCTTCAGCCCAAAATTTTCTTGGAAGCTTACACTCATGCAGTAGAGTTTTGGCAGCTTCCTGTAAAGTCCCGTTCTTGCGTTCTACTTCTCCGTTTTGCTGAGGAGTTCGAGGAGCTGAGAATTCATGAGTGATTCCTCTCGATTTGCAGAAGGTTATGAAATCCTTCTCGAATTCACCTCCATGATCACTACGAATAGTCTTGAGCTTAAATGAATACTTAGTCTCAAGGTTAGTAATAAGATCCTTAAACTCAACAAAAGCTTCATCCTTAGTTCGTAAAAATAATACCAAGTAAACGAGAATAATCATCAACTATAACAAATCATAATTCTTACCTCCCAAACTTACATACCTTTCTGGACCAAAAAGATCTAGATGAAGGAGCTGCAAAGGAACATAAGTTGATACTTTATTCTTAGCAGTAAAGGATGTTTTCACCTGTTTTCCAAGTTGGCAAGCTGTACAAGGTTCTGTTTTCTTGTACTTCAACTTTGGTAGACCTCGTACCAGATCATGAGAAGATATCTTCCGAAAAAGATCCATGTGAACATGACCTAGACGTTGATGCCAAAGATTCTGCTGATCTTGAACAGTAGCAAGACAAATTTCCTCCTGCTGTTCATCAAAATCTAACACGAAAATATTTCCTTTCCTTTTGGCAACTAAAGCAAACTCATTAGTCTGAGTACCAATATAACATACATCTTTATCGAACTTAACCTTATGACCAACATCAGTAAGTTGACTTACACTAATAAGATTATTTTTCAAACCATCAACTAAAGAAACATTAAATAACAAACCTGTCATTACCAATGGTGTCTTTTCCAATAATTCTGACGGTGTTTGAATCTCCAAGAGTAACTAAGCCACCTTCCTTGGCAACTAGAGATAGAAACTTGGATTTATCACCTGTCATGTGACGTGAACAACCACTGTCGATGATCCATTTATTTCGTGGAACATGGACCTTCAAACAGACCTGCAATAATTGCTTTATCTCTTAGGTACCCACTTAACCTTGGGTCCTGGTTGGTTAGTATCACAAATCTTATATAAATGTCTATCTGATTTCTTAATCCACATCTGGACAATATTAACAGATGTATTAGCAGATTTATATCTAGTAGATGATTTATAAGATGAGTTAGAAGGGTGGCCCTTGATACCACATAATCTAGATTCAGATGTAGGGTGGCCAGCTTTGCCACAATCTCGACATTTCTCATAAGGCATCTTATATTTTATAGGAGCTCGCTTATACCCTCCTTGAAATGCACGTTTCTTGATTGATTCACATCCTAAACCTCCTTTATCAAGAGAAGATTTTTGTTCTCCAAGAAGAGCATTCAAAGTTCCTTCTCCATGGAAACATTTAGCTAAATCCTTTTCAAGCTGTTCGACTTTCTGCTTTAATTCAGGAACCAGGGGATCAGGAGCACTGTCTTCTTTAACGGTTTCTGGATCAACAGATATTGACTCTTTCTTCAAGGCTTCAAGGCATACATCTTTCATCTCAATCTCATTTTTGAGATATAGATTTTCTTCAGTAAGTTTTGAAACCCTTTCAAGCAAGGATTTGTTCTCTGCAACCAAGGCTTCTTCCTTCATGGGGTCATCCATTTCACTAAGAACTTCACTTAATGCTTGTTTTAAATAAGCATTCTTTTCTTTTAACTTCTTAACCTGGACCTGCAAATTCAACATGGATGAAGATATATTTGAATTATACTTAATATTCTGTACCTCATCATTATCACTTGAGTTGTCCTCTAGTCCAACAAAGCAAAGTTGAGCAACTTCATCGTCTGAATCGATCTCCACATCAGATTCATCATCACTCCAGTAATTAATGCCTTCTTTTTGTTCTTCAGCTTGTAGCAGTCCTTTTTGAAGTGCCCTTTCTTTCCACACTCAAAACAGGTATCCTTTTTTTGATTTGTTTTACTCTCCTTGCTCGGATTAGATTTGAAGTCCTTTTTTGGAAACTATGAGTTCATAGGTCATTTGGAAGCATTCCGTTTGGCAAGAAATTTATGAAACTTCTTTGTTAGAAGAGCAATCTCTTCATCAGAATCATCAGGAGACTCGTCTGCATCTGCATTAAGTGCAAGAGTTTTCTTACGAGGAGCTTCATCTTCTTCATCATATCTGCATAGCTGATTTTCGAATTCTTCCAATTCACTGAACAGTGTTAGAGTATCCATAGTCGAAAGCAGTGTTGAATCCTGCAGAATGGTAACCTTTGGAGCAAACTTCTTTGGTATTGCTCTGAGGATTTTCCTATTAATCTCAGATTGAGGAATGATCCTTTCCAGAAGTGAGATAGAGTTCATCAATGTCAGAAACCCTCCCTTGAGCATCTCGCACGCTTTCATCTCTTTCCAACCTGAAACCTTCATAGTCACTCATTAGCATACTTAATTTTACTTCACGTACCTTAGACGTGCCTTCGTGGCTGACTTTGATTGTATCCCAAATCTGTTTGGCAATAGTACATGCTGAAACTTTTCTTAATTCTGTAGCTACAAAGCCATTGATAAGTGAGTTCATAGCTTTAGCATTGGAATTCATTGCGTTCACTTCTTCGGGAGAAAGATCCTTGAGAGATTTTGGCTTCCCTTCTTTTATCGGAATTGTGAAACCATTTTCTACAGCATCCCATTCGAATGCGTAACGCTGAAAAAAGATCTTCATCCGAAACTTCCAGTCATTGTAGTTTTCAGCACCATGAAGCAGTGGTGGATAATTGTTTGAATACCTATCTGGTTGAGCCATGGATCGCTAGCAAAATAAACACTAAAAAGAGAATTAAATGCACCTGCTCTTATACCAAATGAAATTCGATGGCTCGATAGATAATATTATATTCTAACTGTCAAGGTAAATGGGACAGTCTCTTATGCAAATGGGACAGTCCCTTTACAAATGAGACAATAAATGGGACAGTCTCAATTAACTGGCAGAAAGTAAAATGCAGAGAAATAAAAAAATGCAGAATGCTGAAAACTGAAAAGTAAAAAATACCAGAAGTTTTCACTTGGTTCGGCCCCTACACCTAGTCTATGGCCTACATCCAAGTCCCCATGTCAACTAGCATGGAGAATGTATTATATCCACTTAAAACAAAGTACTTACAAACTTTCCTTGATTACAAACTTGGCTCACTTGAAAGAAATTTTTCCCTAGCACACAGCTACCTAACACAAAGCTACTTGGCCTTCCTGTTGTAATCAACCTCCCACAACCCGGGACAAGTGATATAATACATGATTCAAATACAATAATGTAATGTGAAAGTTTACAACTCAACTAAGCTTCTTGTTTGACTGGATATTCAAGAGATATAAAACAAGAATGGTTTTTCAGATTATAAAGATAGAAAATGGAATCATTAGGTGTAATCTGAGAATATGAGATGTGTCTTCTTCTTAAATAGAATATTCAAGAGAATGGAATAAGAAGAGTTTTTTAGAGAATAAAGATAGAACGTGGAATAAGCACTCTTATTGAATCTGAAAAATAGATGTGTATTATACACCAAATCTAACGGGTTTGATTTTCAAAACAAAGAAGAGATAAGATTGGATAATCTATTTGTTTGAAAATATTTGAATAAGTCTTGTAAAACAACCCGTTAGTTGGTTGTAAAAGATAAACCTTAGAAAGGATAAGATTAGAATAGTTCAATAGGTTTATCAAGATAGAGTTTGTTTTGAAGAGAAACTTGTTTACCCAGTCAAATAGAATTACACCAAACCCTATCACTTGCAACAACTAAGTCCCATAATCTGCATTCTCTATGTACATCTTGAATTAGGTCATCATAAGAAATCTGTAAATCAACAAGGATGTGGTTTGGTTGTAACACCAATCCAGTTTTTGTGCACGTCCTCCTTTGTACCACAATGTTGTAGGTCGGTTTCCTCAACCAGGGTTATGTGCAAACTGGGTCCTATCCGGAATGTATTGGAAAATCCGATGCTGATTTAAGTGAAATTTTTGGGGCATGCAGGTGGTGGATGGTTGCGAGGATGAACCCTTATGTTGCACCAGAAGATCGAACAATATTTTTAACATTCTCCAAAGGCTACTACCTCCCTGAATCGGATATTCGAGAATTCTTCATAAGGTATAAAATTAATTTAATATGTAATATTCATCCAGATGTATGCAAATCCATAACTATACTATATATAGTGTGAAAATTTGTTTATGTGGTGAGTAAGTAATATATGTTTATATGCCTTTCCTCTGTGGTTTAGGATTTTTGGCGATTTCATTGAAGTCATGTACATGCAAGCATGTGTCGAGTGATGAACAACCATTGTACGCTAGAATGGTTTGCCGTTCTTCGTCCGTCATTCCACCATTGCTCCTCCGGAAAAAAAGACCAAGTACTCCATTTATGGGAAGCAAGTCTGGGCCAAAAAGTATATCCAAGAGAAGTCACGAGTCCACTTCTGATGATTAGTAAAAAAAACATCTGAAACTAGCCTTTTTTCACGGGTTTATGTTAAAGTTGGTGGCTTGTGGTAAATGTTTCACCACTTTTTAATATTGAAAACTTGTATTTTTGAAGAAGATACATCATGTTGTTCAAGTTTATTATCTTAAGAATTTTTTTCTGAAATAAATTGAATTAATCAGTCTCATGTTGAAAGTACAAAGTTACTTGTAATAGATCGAGCCATATAGAAAATGAGATATGATTAATAATATTTATAACTACAATAACATATAGAAATATTTTATTAATATTATTAATTAATATAATATTGCACCATACTACAACTCTTTTTCCGACCATGAATTCTAATTTAAAGATGCACATGAAAGGTGAACAATCATAAAAAAGATGGCCACAACATATTCTCTACATAATCAAAATTTTACTTAATAAATAGATTTTAAAATCATAATCTAGACAACTGACAAACACCAGAGTCTATGTATCATATCCTAGTCTAGATCATTGTCAGAGTCTATGTATGAGAGTAAATTATCCGAGTCGCCAGATCATCCTAAGTCTATATATATCCTCTAACGATAAAAATTAAGAAATTAATGATGTTTTGAAGGCAAATCTTAGAGATATCCTCGAATTATTTATGTAAACGGAAAAAAAAATCAGATAAAGTTGAAAGAAATACATCTGAGAGAGCTTTTAATAAAAGTCAGAAATAGTGCGTGATTTCATGTAATTATCGAACTTATGGTTTAATAGAAAAGAAGCTATAATAAATATTGTTAGTTAATACTTTCTGTCATTTATTGTAATATTTTTCAAATTTATTCTAAATTCTGATTTAGTTTAAATAGAATAGCTATTGATGTTTTTGCCACCTTTGATAGTTTTTTAATCCTAATTTATATAATACAACAAGGTTAGACATTCTTTTATGTTTTTTACAATAATATTAGAAGACTTAAAAAGAAAAAAAGGCATGAAAGTTAGTTAACTTCTGTTCCATCAGTTCTTGTACAAGTAATTCTACTAATGCTGCACAAATATCCCAATAATATACAAGTCAAGATGAAAATGAGTTATCTTATCAGTTATCTTACCTATTACTCCGCCACACACCTCTAACTCACCCAGAATTGTGATAATCTACAAAACATTTTATTAAAAATAAAAAATAACGAAGATGCTCTTGACTACCGATAACAAATTTTGAAATAAGATGGTTGTGTCAAAACTTGGAATGATGGAATAATGTGTGGACTTAGGAGCTCCAATGAAAAACTAGTAAAATTTTATTTTAGTTGTCCGTTATTTGATTATGTGCGTGTATAGATATATCCGATGCAATTGTCGATTATTTGTGTGTGTGCATATTCATACGAACACACACAGACACACACACACATATAATATATATATTATATATATAAATTTTCAAATTTATTTTTTTACTACTTAATTTTTGTATATGTTTTGTATACCGTGTTTAGTATGGTTGTAATGATTTACTAGGTGTATCTAATCACCTTGTTTTAATCTTGACTAGTTCATTTTCTTTCAAGAAGCCTGAGACAAAACAACAAAAAACTATAGATGTCATGAAGCTCCTGCAAATTAGAAATATCCAATTGTCAAATTTGTTTTGTTGAGGACACACAACGCGATTTGTACATTACACTATCTAACCCCCCGATATTTCCCAATCTTAAAACATTTTATTGAAAGGAGCCATAATAATTGATACCCTTATTGATTCTATTCCCCAAATTCATTTGGGCAGGAACACTCAAAACACAACTTTAAACAACATAACTTTAGTCTTATTAATACATAAAAACATTTATCGCTTCTGAATTTAGAATAGAGAAAACTTGTCTATTTTAAAAATCTGCACATACGGACAGGTTAAAACATCTAGCTATTCTGAACATAGAATAGTGAAAGAAGTACTTGTATAATTATAGTAATGAGTTTGATACGTAAAACATTTAACTATTTTGAAAGTAGAATTGACGAGGAATACATGCGTAAAGCTAAACATATTAACATGCAAAATATTTTACTATTATGATATTATAATGAGGGTAAAACACTTGCCTTTGGTCCTTAAAATTATGCGCACTCGCATTTAACACAACAATATCATTCTGACATCTCATGACATCATCATATTTTATTCCCTCAAGTCTCTTTATCTGCCGCTCATGTCGTGCTACAAACCCAGCATGCATTACCATTCAAATATTTTCTTTTGACTTCAACGTTTGGTCATGATAGTCTAGAACGATCCGCATCTATAATTATAAGATACATCTTTAATCATCTACACGATAATTACTCGACAAACTCCTTTTCTAACATTCTATCTTCTATCCATACGATAGTCCACACATAATTAAAATATTTAAGCATAAGAATCTTAAATCATGTAGGCACATAATTCAAATAACACATAAACACATAATTCAAGCAACATGTAATTCAATTTTTCAATCGATTCAGTTTGGTATGTTTAAAACTGAAATCAGCCAAAATACGACTTTTGGTAAATACGCCACATAGAAATGTTTACAAATAAGCGACCATTCGACACAACAGGATTTAGGTCTCGAAAGTATTTTTAATGGAAGCCGAATATTTTCAGAGTCTAGATGCGTTCGTTTTGTACTAAAACAGACAAACAGTCTATTTATTATGAATAACATAAGAATAATTCAAATAATAATACTATTAATTGATTATTTAATACCTTTATATATTTTTAAAAACTCAAAATATTTTTCAAATATTATTTGATTTAATTATAAATAATTCGTTTACCTATTTTATTAATAAAATCAATTATTTAAAAATCCAATCATCCCATTTAGATTAATAAATAATTACTAGAATAAATTAGAAATTATTTAATCAAATTAATAAAGCAAACAATTTTTGGAATTTAAAAACAATTCAGTTTAATTATTAATAAAATTATTGAATAAAATATTAGATTTAAAATGACTTTCTAGAATTTTTAATAAATCATAAACCATAACCAGTTTTTAGGAAAAAGTGTTTGTTTCTTATGGATCGAAACATTGTCAACTCCGAGTCACCGAGAACACAAGACCCGCAGGTAAACAACAGATTCTGACGAAGGTCGATAGTCCGGCGAGGCCCCAATTGGGACGAAAATAACTCGAATTCTATGATTTTTCAGTTGTGGTTTCATTCTAAACTGAAAAAACTCGTATAATTCATAACATCACTAAACGATCAAACCGATCGTAATTTTCGATCAAAAATTTGAACATCACGTCAATTTTCGGCCAAACTCGACGCGACGGAAAATCTGAACCAACCTTGACGAAATGAAGGTGAATATGTAAGCACATGACATCTGGAAGGCAGTGGAGCTTGCAGATCCAAAGGTTGCAGCTGAGGAAAAAGAAATATAGGTTGGCTTTGGCAGCCATCTATCAATCCATTCCGGAGGACATCTTACTGTCAGTGGCTATTAAGAATACGACGAAAGAACATGGGATGCCATCAAAACGATGTGCCTAGGTTCCGATCGCGTAAGACAGGCCAAGGTGCAGACCTTCAAGTCAGAGTTTGAGGTGCTTAGCATGAAGGAGACAGAAACTATCGGTGAGTTCTGTATGATGTTAAATGACCTGGTAACCAACATACGAGCGTTGGGTGAAATTGTTGAAAAAGGTTATGTGGTGAAGAAGCTGTGAGGGCTGTACCTTCTAGGTTTCTGTAAATAACCTCTGCAATGGAGCAATTTGGAAAGTTGAATGAGATGTCAATAGAGGAGGCTGTGGGATTATTAAAGGCGCATGAGGAAAAAACTCGTGGCCAAAAAAGAGAAGCTTGGAAATCAATTACTCTTGACTGAGGATGATTGGGCAAAACGAGAACAAATGGAGGGCAACTATTGTTAACTAAGGAGGAATGGTTAAAGAGAACAAGTACAGGAGGAACTGACAGTTCACAAAACAAGAAATTTCGAGGGAGGGTCTCAGGGATTCATGGTGTGAGAGAAACAAGTAAGGTAAAATGTTTTAATTGTCACAACTATGGACATTTGCTACAATTGTCGTAAACCACGATGAGGTTGGGAGACATATCAGAGGTGAACTTATCACAAATCCATGATAATGAACCTGCTTTGCTTATGGTGAAACAAGAAAAAGTGGAAGAGCGAACAACTCTTGTTGAATGAGAAAGATGTTCGACCCAAAGTTAAGCAAAGATTCTGAGATGCAAACTGAATCCAACTTGTTTTATTTGGATAACGGAGCTAGTAACCATATGACGGGGGTTTACGATCGAAATTCAAGGAGTTGATGAAAGTATCACATGTCAAGTGAAATTTGGGGATGGTTCGTTGGTTTCATATTAAAAGGAAAGGCTGCTCATGAAGGTTAGAAGATCTGCAAATCGGCTTTACAAGATTATAATGGAATCAAGCAAGGTAGTTGCATGCTGTCAAATTGAAAGATCCACAGTGGTTATGGCACTTACGTCTTGGCCATGTGAATTTTCAGGCAATCAAACTAATTGTCTCAAAATAACATGGCATATGGGATACCTAAATTATTGAATCCCAAAGGAGATGTGTACCGGCTGTTTGACTGTCGAAGCAGGCAAGGGGATTGTTTCGAGCAAGGAAAACTTTTCATGAAAAGAAACCATTGGAATTGATCCATGGAGATCTTTGTGGACCAATTACTCCAGCCACATTGGGAAGGTAACAAGTATTTTCTACTTCTTGTTAATGATTTTAGTAGAATGATGTGGACCTATATGCTAAGAAGCAAAGACAAAGTCTTAGAAGCGTTCAAAAAATTTAGATTGATGATTGAGAAAGAAAAGGAAAACAAGATCAAGGTACTAAGAACCGATAGAGGAGCGCAATTTGCTCTAACCAATTCAAATAATTTGTGAGACATGGACATTATACGATATTTTACTGCACCCTACACACCCAACAAAACGGGGTTGTAGAGCGCAGAAATCGAACCGTTGTAGCTATGGCAACGCAGTTTTTTAAAGAAGATGAGACTGCCTTTAACATTGTGGCGGGAAGCTGTAAGGCACACGATATATGTGCTGAACAGATTACCTACAAGAGCTCTGACAGGGAAAACTCCTCGCGAAGCATGGACAGGAGAGAAGCTGATGTGTCATACATTCGAGTTTTTGGGTGTGTCGCTCATATGAAAGTACAAAGTGGGCATACAACGAAATTAGAGGACCGAAGTAAAATGGTTATTTACCTTGGTAGAGAACCCAGGACTAAGGCTTCATGGTTGTATGATCCAATTAGTGGAAAGATACTAGTGAGACATGATGTTGTGTTCGAAGAAAATAGAGTTTGGCAGTGGGAAAATAAAGGAAAAGAAGGTGAACAATTGGGTGGAACCTTTTTGGTGGCTGTTGAAAATGTAACAGGGGTTACCGAAGAATTAAGTGAAGTCTCAAGCTTCTCTGGTAATGGAATAGTAGGGAATGGTGCCAGCATCTCTAGTAACGAAACGGAGGGGACGGTGAAAGTGGTGCAACAATGAGTAACAGTCCATCAAGTATCAGTCCATTAAACTCAAATACTGATGAAATAGTACACCATCAGCTGACTGCAATCAACCCATTAAATTTCATTTACTTGATGAGATTTATAATGAAACACATGAAATTGACCTCGAAGATGATCTATTGTTGCTGGGAATTGAAGAACCTACAGATTACAAACAAGCAGCGAAAGATAAAGAATGGGAGTTGGCAATGAAGTACGAGATTGATGCTATTGAAAAACTAAGACGTGGGAGCTAGTGGAATTTTCACCAGGACAAAAGCCAATTGGTTTGAAGTGGGTGTATAAAATTAAGCGGAACACAAAGGGTGAAATCGTGAAGTACAAAGTGAGGGTGGTCGCAAAGGGGTATGCTCAACGGCAGGGAGTAGATTTTGACGAAGTTTTCGCACCAGTAACTAGGCTGGAAACAGTAAGGCTTCTACTAGCTTTAACATCAAAGAATGGTTGGGTAGTAGATCATTTAGATGTCAAGTCTGCTTTCCTCAATGGCGAATTGGAGGAGACGGTGTATGTGACACAACCAGAAGGGTTCATTAAAGAAGGAAAAGAGCAGATGGTGTATAGACTGGTGAAAGCTCTGTACGGCTTAAGACAAGCACCGAGAGCATGGTACTCAAAACTTAGCAAGGTTCTCGAGAGAATGGTTTTGTTAAATGCCATAAGAGCACGCTGTTTATACAAAACGTGAAGGAGAGGAGGTGCTACTTATTGGTGTATACGTAGATGATATCATGGTCACGGGAACTAGCATCGAGAATGTAAACAAGTTTAAACAGCAGATGGGTGAGATATTTGATATGAGTGATCTTGGAAGTCTATCTCATTACTTGGGCATCGAAGTAATTCAATAGGAGGGATTCACGAAGCTAAAGAAAATATCATATGCTCAAAGATTACTCGAGAAATTTGGACTGAAGGATTGCAATTCTGCTAAATTTCCTATGGAACCAAAGGTATAGATTGATAATGATGAGAAGGAAAAGCCAGTTAATTCTACGGAATTGAAAATCATGGTAGGAGGATTGAGGTATCTGGTTCATACTCACCCCGATATAGCTTTTTCATTAGGTGTTGTAAGTTGCTTTTTGGAGAGGCCGACTATTCTTGATCTCAATGCAGCTAAATGCATCCTAAGATATATCACAGGTACACTGGAGTATGGTCTGATTTATGCAAAGGGGACAGGTAAGTACTTTTTTTCTGGATACTTAGACAGTGATATGGGTAACAATGTGGTGGATCGAAGGAGTACAGGTGGGATGGCTTTCTATTTAAATAAAAGTCTGATTACATGGGTATCCCAGAAGCAAAGATGTGTTGCTTTGTCCTCCTGTGAAGCCGAATTCATGGCTGCTACTGCAGCAACATGTCAAGGAGTGTGGTTATGAAATCTATTAACACAAATAACTGACATGAAGCCTGGAGCTGTGGTGATCTACATTGACAACCGATCAGCAATAGACTTAGCTAAAAATCCTGTGTTTCACGGATGTATTAAACACATTGATATACGATATCATTTTATTCGGGAATGCGTAGAGCGTGGTGAAATTATTGTGAAGCATGTTCGAAGTGTGGAGCAATGAGCATATGTGCTAACTAAACCTATGACAACGATAAAGTGCGAAAGGATGCGTGAATTACTTGGAATCAGAAACTTGCAGAAATGAGTTTAGATTACGGGGAGATTTGTTCGAAATAATCTAAACTATATATGGTTTATTTGTTTATTTGCATTGGTGTCTGGAAAACGTATTTTTCTGTGTTTTGAATAAGTCACGGTTTATTTAGCTATTTTGTAGGAGCAGTTGAGTAAGTGTAGGTGGTGGAGTACTGATAGGAGTTGTTCCTGTTTTATAGGAGTAGTAGTTCTTTTTTCATTATATATATGCATCGAGTCTGTAGTATTAACTTAACTTTTATTATTATCAAAGTTTAACAACAAGTTTATCTCTGCAAATACTCGTGTGTATTGTTCAGATAACTGGGTATAGTGTGTGCATAGTGTGTGTGTTTATACTGTTAATCTACATCTTCTTCCTATTTTTTCTAAATTATAGTTTACCTTATCCTAATGCCTTACTATTGCTTGTTCCACTATTTTGATAATTATTTTCTTCTATCTTTTTGATGTATTATTCAATCACCACGCTAATTATAGTGATCGCATAGATTGAATGGATTTTGGGGTATTAATTTCTTCTACTATTAGATGATTGCTCTAAAAGTTGAGACTTTTGGAGAAACATATTATTGTTTCTGTGGTGAACTTCTATTAGGAGTGTCCTGTTGAAACTTGGAAATCATTTTCATCACTAATGGTTTATCCCTGTTTCTCCAGGTTGATCTCACATTATTGTAATCTCACCTGGTGCTTTCCAGTACAGTATTAAAAATTGCTCAATATCATTTATGCTAGTGTTACATTTGTACATTCTATTAGAAGTGATTTAACAATCCTTTTAAATAAAGGCACTTGTTTAGGTAAACAAATGGTAGAAATTTAAATGCTATACAACTTAAGAAGAGGAAAATAATATATTTTGTATAACTATTTTTTAATAAATTCATTTAATTAAAGATTTTATCAAAACATTTAGATTAATAAAGATATAATTAAACCAAATTATAAATAATTTAATCAAATTACAATTTGAAATTAATAAAGCAAACAATTTCTGGAATTTAAAAACAATTCAGTTTAATTATTAAAAAATTAAACTATTAAATAAAATATTAGATTTAAAAACAAATTTCTTGAATTTTTAATAAATCAGAAATCAAAAACAATTTTTAGGAAATAGTCTTTGGTTCTTGTGGATCAAAACAAGGTCGACTCTACGTTAGAAAATCGGAACAATTCTCGGTCACGAAGAATATTAGACACTCTGGTAAAACTACAGATTTTGGCGAGGCTGGCCAGGCTCCCATTGTGATGAAAATAACTCAAGAACAATAGAAACTGATTTTAGGGGATTTTCTTATTTTTAAAACAATTTTTTTTTCCTATTTTCCGAAAATATATATGAATTTTAATTAATTAAAATCTATTTATATTTACATAATAATAGTCCTAAAAATATTTGGGGTCTAACTATACCACTTAATAAAAATATTTAGCCCAAAATTAACTCGGGGGAATAATTATTTCTCAAATAATCATAAATATTATGTCAAAGTTCCTCAAAAATTAAGAACTTTCAAAATATGCAATAATATAAATTTGGAATTCCCATGATTTTAAAAACATAAAACTACAAATTTTGTGGGATTTGACGTGTCGGTTCTGATAACTTTTAAGAACTCAAAATATTTTATGAATTTAAAATAAACTCCGAATTATTTTTTAAAATATGCTAGTGCACGCAAAATGATGCAGATCCATGTTAACATAATTAATTTCCGATAGCAATTAAGCGCATTTTGACACGTAACAAATATCCGAAAAAAAACAATATTTGAAAATATTAACATGTATCTAAATAATTGAAATAGTGACTAATCTGGGAACACATTATACGTACCATTTTTTAAATCATGAAAAATGTTTATTTTAGAATTTATATAATTGAATGACTCTTTGAGAAAAAAGAGAATTACACGAATTTTTTTTAGTAAGGTAAAAAGATAAAGATATATTCTCTGCTTTACATTTAAGTTTGTCTTGTAGAATAATTATCAACCAAATCTTTATATAAACAAAATAATTTAAAAATATTAACATGTATTTATTCTTCATAAATTTTATAATTTTTTCATGAAAAAGAAAACTATAAATGCATTTTATCATTCCAATCAATTTGAGAATATTTCTTGCAATGCACTTGAGTACATCAGAAATTTGCCAACGAACATCGTTTGGAAGAAAACCCTACACAAAAGCCCTAAAATTTTTGGTAACATGTGGTAAATGTTTCACCACTGTTTAATAATGAAAACCTGTATTTTTCAAGCATATAAATCAAGTTGTTCAAGTCTATTATCTTAATAATTTTTTATATGAAATAAATTGAAATATCAGTCTCATATTTAAAGTACATAGTTACTCGTAATAAATCAACCCATATATATAAAATGAGATATGATAAGTAATATTTATAACCAGAATAACATATAGAAAATTTTGATTAATATTATAAATTAGTATAATACTGCACAATACTAGGACTCTTTTTCCTACTATGAATTCTAATTTAAAGATACACACTAACCGTTAACAAACATAAGGAAGATGTCCACAACCTATTATCCACATAATCAAAGTATTTACTTAATAAGTATATTTTAAAATCATAATCTAGACCGGTGACCAGCAACTAGAGTCTATGTATAGTAGCTATCAATAGAAGTTGGAAATAGTCGGGTATTTTAAGTAATTTATTGAACTTATTGTTTAATAGAAAAAAGTTATAATATATATTGTTAGTTTACACTCTCTGTTTTTCATTATATTATTTTCCAAACTTATTCTAAATTCTGATTTATTTAGTTTACATAGAGTAGCTAGGGATGTTTGTTCCATCCTTCATAGAGTTTCTAATCCTAATTTATATAATACAAATAGGTTAAGACATCTTTGTTTTGTGTTAATTACAATTTGAAGAATTAAGAAGAAAAAACAAACATGAACATTAATTCTTATATTCATCCTTTCTTGTACAAGTAATTTTACTAATTGCACAAATATCACAATAATATAATAGTCATGATAAAAATATTTATTTTACCTATTACTGGGCCACCTACCCTAACTCACCCACAAAAGTGATAATCTATAAAGATATTTTATTCAAAATAATAAATAATAAAGATGCTCTCGATATTAAATTTTCAAAATAATATGGTTGTGTCCGAACTTGGAATGATGGAATAAATTGTGGACTTAGGAGCTCCCATGAAAACTAATAAAATTTTAAGATAGTTGTCTGTTATTTGAGTGTGTGCGTGTATAGATATATGCGATACAATTGTAGATTATTTGTGTGTGCATATTCATACAAACACACCCACATACATATATCTATATATATATATATTAAATTTTATTTTTTACTATTATTTGTGTATTTGTGCATCTTGATCTTGACTACTTAATTTTTGTACTTGTTTGTATTTGGTGTTTAGATTGGTTGTAATGATTTACTAAGTGTACTTGATCACCTTGTTTTAACGTTGACCAATTCATTTTCGTTCAAAAGGCATGCGACAAAAAAACAAAAATACTACATTTGTCATTAAAGCTCTTGCAAATCAGAAATATCCAATTGTC
This sequence comes from Apium graveolens, assembly GCF_009905375.1. Taxonomy (NCBI): domain Eukaryota; kingdom Viridiplantae; phylum Streptophyta; class Magnoliopsida; order Apiales; family Apiaceae; genus Apium; species Apium graveolens. The sequence goes on from NC_133657.1 coordinate 192,206,706, forward strand.
AAATTTATTGAGGACACACAACGAGATTTGTACATTACACTATCTAACCTCCTAATATTTCCCAATAAATTTGTAGATGAATTTTCTTTGTATAAATTGAATTTTTCCAAAAAGTTTGAGTGTAAGTTGGTTCAAATTGGATGAAGTGATATAGTGAAGACCAATGAACCTACATGTTACAGCCTTACAATGAGTTTTTAAGTTTATTAACGGTTAATAATGAAACCATTTTTTCATTACGGATCGGAAATGTCCAACATGATGTATAAAATATCTGCTTTAGCCAATATATTCAACTTTTGACCGGAAATTACGCGACTGTCTATATGGAAGGATTCTAGAGTTGTGATACTTTGAGGAAGTCAACAAGTACTATACAATTCAATATTTCAGTTGTTGGTTATTTGTGTGTATATTGTAGATTTTCATCTAGTAAATGGTACAAATTCCTAAATATTCGAATTTTATTAGAATTATATGTGTTCATACGTCTTGACCTTGATGGCCTATTTTTTGCGGTTTTCATATGACACAAGATAAAATATGAGTTGGTAAATTTTCATTGGCTTCTACTTATTAATTACAATGAACCCCTGTATATACAAAAAAAAACTCCACAATAATGTGGGCATACATTACACATACCCTATTTATGCCCTTGTTCGAATTATATGTTCAATTTTTTAGTAATGATTCAGTAATTGTTGAATTTATGAGAATTTGATTATATGATATGGATTGGGGTGTAATACAGAGATGAGAAATACTGAAAAGGTGTACATATTTACTTAAGACTACTCTATCATACACACATGAAAAAAGGTACACATCTACCTATGCCTATCCCATTGTAAACACAAGAAATAGAAAAGGATGATAATACCAATAAAACCAAATATAAGAATTTTACTTGACAATCCAATACCATCACATCAGAGAAACATAAAGCGTGTGAGAGAGTCTCTATTAAACAAAGTTAAACCAACATAAAAACCCTAACCAAAATCAATTTTTTTAATGTTTAGGAACGAGGAACAAATTGAAAATCACAATCGTGATTTAAACTATATGACATGGATTGGGTTAATAAATGATGATTTATGTAATTTTAATTAGGTCATATAACAAGACATTGGTGCATTGATTTTATGATAATAGTTAAAATATAGAACAAAAGATCTATAGTTTGAGATGCTATATTATGGTAATTTTTTAGCTAACTAACTCTGGATAAGTTAACGACAGATGCACACAACAAATATACAATCGTAGCTTCTGTATGAAGATCATTACTAACATCACAATTGTAAGAATTAGGACGTGGAGAGGAATTTAGGAGAACAAGAAATTAACAACTAGTAAGTGTATCAGATATTTTAATAAGTAAGACAAATTGATAACAGTTGAAGTCATGATGGAAGATGAGATTGTTGCAAATACCAAACCGAATTCACTTCAATTTTTCTTGGATTTCTCTGGGGTTGTGTTCAATATGTTTGGTCGGTTTCCTTTTCAGTCTGGGTTTCATTGGGACCTGACTACTAGTTTGTCTTATGTAATCTGTTCCTTATTATTGAATTAAAAATTTTAGACACAAGAATTGCGTTGGCTGGTTTTTCGTGTAAAGAGGATGATAATTTTGGGTATAAGTTGTCTTCGTAAAAGATATCATTAAAAAGTGGCAATAATTATAGTAAGTAGCTCGTCATACAATTGATGAATTGAAATATATCTTACCGTTTCCGTTGAGTAAATTTCAAATTTATAATTTTGGTACAATATAGTAAGATAAGTCATTTGACAACTATACTGCACAATTATTATTTTTAAATGAACAAGGTTCCTTTGTTCGCCACCAATTACTGTGAAAAGAATTGGATTTACTGCTTGCCTGCACCAAAAATTACTAAATGAACATACTAGTGAAGCATTGGACGATAGATTGGTCCAAGTGCCGGAAGGATACTGATGGGGAGATTTTAATCCAATCCAAGAAATAGGTTTCTAGGTGTCTTGGATTGAGAAGGATCTATGGATGCCTTTGGTATTTGCAATTGGCAGAGGAAGCCTTTGAACATTTTTAACCAAAATAATGTAATGGAATGTACAAAGAGATCCATAGCCATCAGACGTATAATATGCGGGCAATTATTGTGCACAACTAATATTTCGAATAATGTAGATTTTATGGAAAATTTAAGGCTCTAAGTGAATAAAATCATTGGCCAATGTACAATTTCAAATTGTATGATCAAATCTATGTTAGCTAAGTTTTTAGTATTTTTATGTATCATTGTATACGATCAAATATATTTATTTAAAGGTAAGTACGATATGAGTAAAATGAGCTAAGGTGTCTTCTCGAAACTATCACGCATACTATTTTATATATTATGCATTAAGCAACATACACTATTTTATGCATCATGCACTAATACTGGATATGGAAACTGCCTTCCGCGCTATTTGTAAATTTTTGACTTTTAGGATATGGGTTGGGCTATAAGTCATTTAGTTTTTGATCTTAGGGGTCATTTGTTAAATCTGAATGACATTTTCTGAATGACAGAAATTTCTGGATGATCTGGACGAAGAGATAATAAGAAAATCTGATCTTAATCTGAACGGATGATGCTGTTTGTTAAAAAAATTTCTAAATTATCTGGATGATGATAATTTTCTATATTAACTTGCTATTTGTATAATTTTGTTTAACAATTATTTTAGCAAGATATTTTTGATAATAATAATAGAAGAGAATGTTTATGTCATTAATAAATTTTATTACAAAACACAATCAATAGAGAATTATAAAATTATTAAGAATACTTTCACAAATTCAAAGCAATATGATCTCGAAGATCATTCATGTATTGAGTGGTTTGAGATTCCCATTGTGTTTCATTTATTGGTCCCTCCAAATCTTCGTCATTTTTTTCTCCATCACTGGTTTGATCGCAATAATCAAACAATTCATCTGCTAATTTCTTTTTTCTTATGAAATTATGAACATCAATACAAGAAATCATAATATCTCATTGCGTAGAAAATGAATAAGGAGCCATCTGTTTCAAGATTGGAAATCTTTCTTTTAGCACACCATAAGCACGCTCGATAACATTTCTTAATTTTGCGTGGGCATGATTAAATTTTTCCTCCTTAGTTAAGGCACGTTGACGATCAAAATCTGCTAACCAATATCTTGTGTTACGGTACGGGGTTAAATAACCATGGGTGTTCGTATATGCTGCATCACAAAGATAATATATATCTACAATACAAAATTAGAGAAATTATTCTTTACTTTACCCTATTAAAGTATTCTCGTTTAAAAATAGTAAGAGATACATACTTGGTGGAGGAACCGGAAATCCGGAATCAGGATCGAGGGCGACCTCTGTCAATATTCTTGAATCATGTGCTACTCCCTCCCATCCAGCCCAGACAAATGTAAATATCAATTTAAAATTACATATACCTAAAACATTTTGGTAACACTCGCCTCTTCCTCATCTTCTATATCGAGCTTGTTGGCCAACTGGAATAACAACATGAACAAGTGTACCATCAAGTGCACCAATTGCTCCCTGTAGCCCAATAATAAAAAATGTGAAAACATATTAAAGAATGGTAGTATTACATAGACATGTTAATTAATAAGAAATTATACTGCAAAAAAAATTCATTACTTACAGGAAATATTTTTAGCAGCTCTTTGTGTCTCCTTGAAATATTTGAGTTTTGAATGGATGTTGTAGGAACTATCATTTCTTTTTCAAACTCCATCATCCCATCCAAGACCTCATGAAAATATTTGTATATTGTTTGTGTAGAATGCTGGAACCTACGTTTCACCTTTATAAAATGATCGTTATGGCTTATAACATGTAAAAATATAGCCATTTTTTCTTCAACTGTTGAATATCGACTATCTTCCAGCCAACCACGTTGTTTAAAGTGTTTACAAAGTTGAATATATACAACACGAGAAAGACGCATCATTTCTTGACATTGAGTGTTAGAACCTTCCAACAACTCTAATGTATAAGCAAATCCGGGCAATGCTGAATTATTATCTCTTATTCTTGGCACATTTTTTGGACGAAGTTTTCTCAGATAACAATACATAATCATCAAGCATAGTAACTGATCCTGAATTTCCATTATCACCCTGTAAAGTACTTTCAAATTATAAACAGATAGAAATAAACTAATAAAAAATCATAACAACTAAAAAAGCGTTAGTAAAACCTTTAAATATGCATTATAATTGAAAAGTACAAAATTTGAAACCAAACCAATTTCTAAGTTCAACAAAGCTGAAGAAAGATCAAGTCCTAAGCCAAATCAAATACGAAACATTAAAAAAGTAGGAAATGAATAGAACTAGATGAAAAACTAAATATCAAATCCTAATTTAGTTGAAACCATTTTAACCCAATGCTCATTCTCCTCTGCATCAAGAAGCATCCATTGTTCTCTATACTTTGCACTCTCACAAAAAATCCCAAGAGCCTTTCGATGCAAGGGATTTGTTGCTCCCCAGCCAAGACTATTCAATTTCTCTTTACATTCTTTAAGTGATGGTCCACTATTGGTCTGAACCATCAATTTTAGTGCATTGGTCATCTCATCTTCAAACTTTGTAGTTTTTGCAAGTTTTGGTGATATTTTAGCTTTTTTCTTTGGATTTTCGTGGATAATTGGATTCAGAGTATTTGACTGACTTTCTTCGATTATTGGAATCTCTATGTCATCATTTAGATCAATAGTCATGTTCTTCTTAGAGCTAGGCCCCCATCCACTAACTCCCGTGGCAGCAGTTCCATCATAAAGTTGAGTGCAAAGTTCAGGATAGCTCAAATGTGTGGTTTTTAATGTGTCCATGATCTTATTTCCCTGTGGACAACAAAATAGAGTAAATTTCATTTATGATGTGGTTTTTAATTTGATTGAATATGAATTAAAAAGTCACCTTTTTAAGTTGATCCATTCTTCTTCTGAGAAGTTGAATGTATTAGTTGTCGGATCATAATGATTCCCAGTTTTGGATTTGAGTCGACACCAAGCAACATATCGGGATCATAGGTAATCATATCGGTTTCTCATCTGTCTAGCGTCAACCTCAAAGTTGTGGGTTTTCTTAAGAATTTTTCCCGCTTTTATCCATGAATGCGGCTTAAGGTTACTACCTAGCGTGCCACTAGCTATAACTTCCTCAATGCATGCTTCCAGAAATGTTTTAGTTATAAGTTCACACCTCCACAATACTTTTTTCTTTTTTTGAGTTTCGCTACCTTGACTTTGACTCTCACTAACTTGAGTTTGGGTTTCACTAGCTTTGTCCATACCTACAAACCATATTGAGTTTAAAATTAAATAATATAATAATATATGATTCATAAAGTTATAAGTTTCTCTTTGCAGGGGTAAATGACTATAGGTGATTAAACTACTAAACTATTATCATGGTTCATGCCTGGACAAATGTGTGTTCAAACATAATCACTTTGCACTATAAATGTACTAGAAACTTTAATTCTGTAGTATCTATCTCTGTCCTTAAAATTATTAAATACACCTTTAACACACACACAGAAAGAAAAGAAGCAATCAGGCAATGGAAACACGGAAACATAACAGTGTAATCATGAACCACTTCCTTGTTTTCTATATAGCAGGAGAATTTAGCAATTGATGTCCATAAACATATAACACATGCATGAAAACAGTCCCAAATAAAAGCATTTCATTGCAACTAAATGTTAAGGAAAAAATCCAGAAAGCTAGAACAACATATCAACAAGCAAAGCCGACCATTACAATTTTAAAAATTGCTACTATTTTAAAAAAAACACATGGAAAAATAATAATTATAAATTAAATGTGTTAGCTGTATATGTGGATTATAGTTTACTACAGGTATTTACTTGTTTTTTTTTGAATCAAGGATCAAGAAAAAGAAAATAATGGCTAAGTTTATGCATTATAATTACAATATGATAATGGCAAAGTTTTATAATTACAGTATGATAATGGCTAAATTAATCTAATATGTTTGAAGACACAATATATAAATAAGTACAAATTGTCACAAAGTAAAAAAATTGTAAAATGTCCTTTTCTTTTGCATGACCCCTACATTTAGACAGTTTTATAATAAATTATTCAGAAAGGAAATAATTCCAGGAGTCCAGAAACCTATGAGAAAGCAAGTGACTTAAGCATTGTACAGCTTCATCATATATTTCACAAAGATAAAAGTTGGCTATTAATCTCTTTATGTTCAACTTGTAACTCAAAACTTAAGACACTGCTAGATTAGTTGTAGGTGGTTTTCCACTGTATAATTTCTATCTAATTAATTGGTGAGTACAGTGTTAGCATGGTCATCTCAAATTAGAACTAACATTTGTATTTATTTAGTAAAATAGTAGAGAATCAATTTATTTAGTAAAACAAGACATGTTACACTAATAACAGCAATAACCAAAAAACTTGAATCAGAGTTAAAAAGCTAAAGCTGTAAAACTCAGATTACACTCTTGGGGATGTGTGTGTGTTTCCATATAATCTATTTATAAACACTTGACACCGAATGTTTTGCATTAAAATTTGTCTATCAATTTCTTTACTTCCTGGACCATGTGAGGGGTGTCAATATGTCATACTTATAGATTCATTTTGATGATCTTACAAGTCTGACCAGGAACATGTATCATTCACAATTTCAGTTGCTTTTACAATTTCTTCTTCTTGTTTTACTTTACTTTTCTTGGGGGTTAAAACCACTGGAGTCGGCCTCTTTTTCAGATACAATACCAGTGATGGTGAACTACAGTACCAAAATATCTTATAAACAATTAAAGACTATGCTTAAATAATCCGGAGAGACGAGTGAATGTACAATATATCTGTAAAAATATAGATTAGTTATTTTTCCAAATTCAGTATTTACATTGAACAAATTAATTCTCGTGGTTAACCTAACTCAAGTTAGCCAAGTTTGAGGGCCTAACCTTTGATGAACATTTTCTTTTGCTACAAAAGAATCTCCTCTCTTCCACTTCATACTCAGTATCACCAAGTATTTATATCTCCATACTTAGATGACATTTACTTTCTCTATCTATATCTCAGCTACCAAAAATTAATTATTTCTTATTTTCTGAGCAATTGTTCCTGCATCAGTTTAACCGTTTTCAACTTTAACATATTCACTAAATTTCTTGCAATCATATAGAACAGGTGTGGACATAAATAGATAAATGCCAAATTGGGAGCTAAAGAAGTGCTGCAACCATGTGCAAGTTGTTTTCATCACCACCTAAAGTTAACAAATCAATTGAAAGCATAATAAATCTCTATTCATACTTTCAGGTTGAAATTGATTCGAGGAAAACTCACTAGGGTGTGTTTAAACAAGAGTGATGAATTGGGTACATAAATTCCTAAATCGAGCACAAATTTTGCTCGAGGGCACATAATTCATATGCCTGTGTTGTAGAAGACCGACAGAACAAACACAGTGCATAAACAATTACTAGCAAGATAAAGCACAACACATAACCAATTAAAATAAAAAACAACAGATATACAAAGACACACACATACACAAGTAGAAAGCAATACGAGTATAATCAATTAACATTAACTTTATAGGAGGGGGATGAAAGTAGAAAATATGAAAAGAAGAGAGTAGATAGCCCCTTAAATAGATAAATAAGAGAAGCGTTTGCGCCAAATAACCCTAAAAATCCCGCGAAAATTGTGTATACGATAGTAGCAGTTACGGGAATTGGAGTGATTTCTGGACGATTGAGCGAGAAAGATAAAGATCTGTCGTCCATCAGTATTTTGTGTTTCGTCCAGAGTGAGTAACCTTAATAAAAAGTAAACAAACATTCTGAATGAGGCTCACTCTGGACGAGGCCCATAAAAATTCTCATTCGACTGTTATCAAACAAGCCTTTAGTGATTTTTTTTTGTTTGGACGAATGGTTTCTGATTTTTCAAATGCAAAGTTTTCAACAAACATATCTGCATTTCAAGTATACCACGTGCATGACAATTATACAATATTAAGTTATTGTTAATTATGATGGTTATTTTAGAATTTAAATAATACATGACTCTTTAAGAAAAAAAGAGAATTACACGAAAAATATTTTAGTAAATTAACAAGATATAGAAATATTCCCTGATTTACATTTAAGCTTATAATTGTAGAATAATTATCAGCCAGATCTTTATGTAAAACAGAGTAAATTGAAAATATTAATATGTATTTATTCTTCATAAATCTTATGATTTTTCTATCAAAAAAAGAAAAAGATAAAAGGTGCATATTTTCATTGTAATCAATTTCAAAATATTTCTTAAAATGTCGGGTTCACTACATTAGATATTTACCCAAGGAAGAGCCACAAGATTTAACATAGCGGTTGAGAGCAAAACCACACCAAAAAACCCTAAAAAATTTGAATAGATGCGGCCTCTCCCAAAGGTTGCTACTGGCGGGTCAAATACACCCTATATATTCACACCAAGTCTCTGCTGTAGATGAGCGCTCTTGTCTATGTTTGGTTCTTACTGCTACAAACTCTTCACATTTCCTCTTCAAATTACCCTCTAAACATTTTGTTTCTGTTTCCTCTCAAGTTCCCCTCTCTTGCTCCCACATCTAATCACCTATATACACCTGTAATTCTTTTCAAGTCATGGCAATGGAGACTGAGTTTGAATTCTATGAATTTAAGCATAGGTTTGCCTTGTACGATCCAGCTTCGTATTTCGATGAAAATATTAGGGACTAGCATTTTAATCTTTACCATACCATCGACCGGACACTTTTTTATAGGCTAGTCCGTAAACTTGGTCGTAACGTTGATGAATCTATGTTTGTGGTGGCATTCTTAATCTGGCTGGAAAGAATCTGTTATAGCAAGAATGCTGTCCACAAAGTAATTTCTTGGCCATTTCATTTGATTAACCAACTTGCAAATGAGATTGCTGGTTTTTTTATGTGGATGGAGAACAAGGACGTAGGTCAAGAGTTGTTTGATCCTCGTGTTGGGCCTTTAATCTAAGTTTGTGGGCTTTACATTTAATAATCTTGTTTTGTTTTTGTTCGATCTGCAAGTCTGAGTCCGAGTCCAGCCTGTTTTATGCAGTCAATTGGTCGTGGAGATCTTTTAGGTGTTTGTTTTGGGTAACGGTTGAATAAGAGTAGTTTTAGGTGAGTCTGTTATCACGTAGTCCTGGTTTTTTGCTACTAGTTTCCTTGTTTGTGTATTTTCCCTTTTGTTCCACTCTTCTTCAGTAAGGAGTAATTGTTGTCCACTGTTATCAGACTGTCCTCGTAGTCGTTCTTCATGTGCTTTCAAGGAACCCACCGTCTCCTCAATTGTCATCTTCTCAATATCTCCAAATTGCTCTATTGTCGAAGCAATTTGAAGGAATTTCGTAGGCACAGATCTAAGCAATTTCTTCACCACATATGATTCAGCCACACTCTCTCCAAGTGCTCGTATATTGGTCACTAAACCATTCATTTTCAGGCAGAACTCATCCAGTGAGTCCGTATCCTTCATGTTCATCGATTCAAACTCAGCTTTAAGGGTTTGAATCCTTGCCTTCTTGGCACGATCTGCTCCCTGGCATAACGTTTTTACAACCTCCCAAGCTTCCTTAGCAGTTTCCTTTTCTGCCAGTGTTAACAAGATATCCTCAGGGACGCTCTGATAGATAGCCGCCAAGGCTATCTTGTCCGTCTTGTCTTCGACCGTTGTCTTTGACCCCTCTGCATCTATAGCCACCCAAACACCATGGGCTTGCATATAAACTTTCATCTTCATAGCCCACACTGTATAATTCTCTCTTGTCAGCATAGGAAAACTCAGGCTTATCGTACCGTCCTTACACTTTCCTGTATCTGTTGACAATGGAGATCTTTTAGGTGTTTGTTTTGGGTAACGGTTGAATAAGAGTAGTTTTAGGTGAGTCTGTTATCACGTAGTCCTGGTTTTTTGCTACTAGTTTCCTTGTTTGTGTATTTTCCCTTATATATGTAATCACTTGCAGATTAATAAAATGGACTTAAGCGTATATCGTCTATATTTCTTGTGTTTGTTTCTTTAAACAGTAGTGTGTGTGTTGATTGGGTGAAGGACAAAAGCAAAGTGCGATGTTTTAACTGCAGCGCCTACGGACATTTTGCTGCGGAATGCAAAAAACCAAAACGAGACAGAGAAGCGAAAGAAGAAGCACTTATTGCCCAAGTACCAGCCGAAGAACCAGCTCTGCTTATGATGAGAAAGGAAGAAGACGAGGTAGACTTGATGCTAATAAATGAGGAAAAGGTGATTCCAAAGCTTGGTGTCGGAACTGATAAGAAAGTGGTGGAATCCAACTTGTGGTATCTAGATAATGGAGCTAGTAACCACATGTCGGGTCAGCGAGACATATTTAACGAATTGGATGAGAGTATAGCCGGGAAGGTGAAGTTTGGTGACAACTCCGTTGTGTACATAAAAGGAAAGGGCTCAATTACTCTACAGTGTAACAATGGGGAAACCAGAATGCTAAAGGAGGTCTACTATATTCCCTCACTACACAGCAACATTATAAGTTTGGGACAGCTCTCCGAGGACGGACACAAGGTGATTCTTAATGGAGATTGCCTTTGGATACGTGATATGAAAGGGAATTTGCTGTTGAAAGTAAAGCGCTCAAGGAACAGGTTGTACAAGACGATTTTACGAACTGCTGAACAGAGGTGTCTGCTAACAAAGATTGAGGATAAAAATTGGTTGTGGCATTCACGTTTGGGGCACGTCAACTTTAAAGCTCTTGTAACAATGTCAACGACAAGTATGGTTGTTGGGTTACCTAAAATTACTCAACCAAATGAGGTATGTGCAGGGTGCCTTTTGTCTAAACAAGCAAAGAAAGGGTTCCCACAGCAGACTGAGTTTCACGCGAAAAAAACGTTGGAGTTGATATATGGCGATCTGTGTGGGCCAATTTCGCCAAACACATCTGGAGGGAACAGGTATATATTTCTCATTGTTGATGACTTTACTAGAGTGATGTGGGCATATCTGTTGAAAAATAAAAATGAGGCCTTTGATGCTTTCAAAAAATTTCGAGTTTTGGTTGAGAACAGCCCAGAAAAAAGAATTGGGACGTTCAGAACCGATAGAGGGGGAGAGTTCGTTTCCAAAGAGTTTAATCAATATTGTGAAGAGGTTGGGATTAAACGTCAGCTCACTGCACCTTATTCACCGCAACAAAACGGCATTGTTGAGCGACGAAATCGCACAATGATCGAAATGGCTCGCTGTTTACTGAAAGAGAAGGAGCTGCCATTATATTTCTGGGGGGAAGCCATACGCCACGCCATATATTTGCTAAACAGACTCCCCACTCGAGCTGTTGAAGGGGTGACACCATATGAAGCCTGGTCTGGTACAAAGCCATTTATCGATCACCTCCGCGTATTTGGGTGTCTAGCCCATATGAGAGTCCCTAATGCAGGATTAAAGAAGCTAGATAATCGAAGTAAAAAGGTGATATATCTAGGAAAGGAGCCTGGTACTAAGGCTCACAGAGTGTTCGATCCAAAAACAAAGTCAGTTTGTGTGACTCGAGACCTAGTGTTTGAAGAAGGAAAATCATGGGACTGGAGCCATGAATCTGTTACACAAGCAAGAGACTCAAACAATTTTCTGGTACTTACCACTGATTTAGTGTCTGAAAATGGAGCAACTGATGGTACGACTGACAGTGCAAGTACAGGTGATCAGAATACGTTGGAAAATAATAGTATTAGCTCGGGCTCCTCTAACTCTCTGTTAGAATTCTCTGCATCAAGTGCTGAAACAGAAAGTCACCCCAGACAAGTCAGACTCTTGAGTGACATCTACAACGACACTGAGCCCATCGAGCTGGCTGAGGAGGAGTTGATGGTAATGGGAATCGATGAGCCAATGAATTATAAGCAAGCAGCACAAGAAGAAAAATGGAAAAGAGCAATGAAACAAGAAATCGAAGCAGTTGAAAGGAATGGCACGTGGGAATTGGTAAAGCTGCCCCGAGGACGAAAACCAATCGACCTGAAGTGGGTTTATAAAATTAAAAGGGATGCCAATGGAAATGTCATCAAACATAAGGCCAGAATCGTGGCTAAAGGCTATGTTCAGAAACAGGGAGTGGACTTTGATGAGGTATTTGCACCGGTGACTCGCCTTGAAACCATACGTTTGCTTCTTGCTCTTGCTGCCAAAAACACTTGGGAAGTACATCACTTGGATGTTAAAACAGCCTTTTTGAATGGCGAGATTCTTGAGGAGGTTTATGTCACACAGCCGGAGGGATTTGTGAAGAGGGGGAAAGAGCACCTGGTGTATAAACTTCTAAAGGCATTATACGGACTTAGGCAGGCACCGCGAGCATGGTATTCAAAGTTGAATAAAGTACTGGAAGAGATTGGCTTCAGCAGATGCCCGTACGAACAGGCTGTTTACACAAGGGTGATTGATGGTGATGTGCTTATTGTGGCTGTATACGTGGATGACTTATTGGTTACTGGCTCGAGTCAGAAAATTATCAAGGAATTCAAGGAGCAAATGGGGAAAATATTTGACATGAGTGATTTGGGAAAATTGACTTATTATTTGGGAATTGAAGTGATGCAAGGTGATGGTTTTATTCGGTTAAAGCAAGCAGGATACGCCAGAAAGCTACTCGAAAAATTTGGTATGCTTGAGTGTAACTCTACTAAATATCCTATGGATCCAAAAGAAATAATACATAAAGATGAAGGGGGTATTCCAGTTGATGCAACTGAATATAAAAGTCTGATAGGTGGTTTACGGTATCTTGTGCATACACGACCTGATTTGGCTTACTCTGTTGGGATCATTAGTCGTTTCATGGAGAAACCAACTACTTTACATCAGAATGCAGCAAAACGTGTGCTGAGATACGTGAAGGGCACTATTGATTTTGGTCTGACGTACACTAAAGACAGTAAGAACAATATCCTGTCAGGCTATTCAGATAGCGACTTAGGTGGTAATGTTGAGGATAGAAAAAGCACAGGAGGGATGGCTTTTTATCTCAATGAAGGACTGATTGCTTGGGTCTCCCAGAAGCAGCGCTGCGTGGCTCTCTCTTTTTGTGAGGCTGAGTTCATGGCAGCCACGGCGGCTGCATGTCAAGCTATCTGGTTGAAAAAACTCTTAGGGCAGATTACGGGAAAAGAAGTTGGTCCTGTGACGATCTACATTGATAACAAATCTGCTATAGATTTGGAAAAAAACCCTGTCTTTCATGGTAGGAGCAAGCACATAGATATACGGTTTCACTTTATCAGGGAATGTGTTGAGAAGGGGGAGATTCTTGTCAAGCACGTTCGTACAGAAGAACAACGAGCAGACTTTCTTACAAAGGCTCTCACTACTATTAAGTTTGAAAGGATGAGAAAGCTTCTGGGTGTTGATACAGCAGTGTAGAACAACGGGGACAAACTTTAGATTAAGGGAGAGTTTGTTGGGCCTTTAATCTAAGTTTGTGGGCTTTACATTTAATAATCTTGTTTTGTTTTTGTTCGATCTGCAAGTCTGAGTCCGAGTCCAGCCTGTTTTATGCAGTCAATTGGTCGTGGAGATCTTTTAGGTGTTTGTTTTGGGTAACGGTTGAATAAGAGTAGTTTTAGGTGAGTCTGTTATCACGTAGTCCTGGTTTTTTGCTACTAGTTTCCTTGTTTGTGTATTTTCCCTTATATATGTAATCACTTGCAGATTAATAAAATGGACTTAAGCGTATATCGTCTATATTTCTTGTGTTTGTTTCTTTAAACAGTAGTGTGTGTGTTGAACAACTCAACACCTCATTTGCTTCAGATGTTATGCTCTCGTGAAATCAACGTGCTCTACTTTCGGGAGAAACGGAGTAAGGTCAATGAGAGTGTCAGGAATATAGTCTCTGAAGTTTGTGTGAGGGCGTTTAGAGATATACTGACAAGTGATAGTCAGTTTGTAGATGTTCATGGAGATAGGATGTGGTTTGGTTGTAAAATTCTTCACAAGGTATAAAATTAATTTAATATGTAATATTCATCCAGATGTATGCAAATCCATAACTATACTATATATAGTGTTGAAAATTTGTTTATGTGGTGAGTAAGTAAATATATGTTTACATGCCTTTCCTCTGTGTTCAGGATTTTTGGCGATTTCATTGAAGTCATCTACATGCAAGATGTGTCGAGTGATGAACAACCATTGTACGCTAGAATGGTTTGCCGTTCTTCTTCCATCATTCCACACATTGCTCCTCCCGGAATAAAGACAAAGTACTCCATTTATGGGAAGCAAGTCTGGGCCAAAAAGTATATCAAGAGAAGTCGCGAGTCCACTTCTGATGATTAGTAAAAAAAACATTTGAACTAGCCTTTTTTCACAAATTTATGTTAAAGTTGGTGGCTTGTGGTAAATGTTTCACCACTTTTTAATATTGAAAACTTGTATTTTTGAAGAAGATACATTATTTTGTTCAAATTTATTATCTTAAGAATTTTTTTCTGAAATAAATTGAATTAATTCTCATGTTGAAAGTACAAAGTTACTCAGTAATAGATTAAGCCATATAGAAAATGAGATATGATTAATAATATTTATAACTACAATAACATATAGAAATATTTTATTAATATTATAAATTAATATAATATTACACCATACTAGGACTCTTGTTCCCACCATGAATTCTAATTTAAAGGTGCACATGAAAGGTTAACAATCATAAAAAAGATGGCCCCAACATATTCTCTACATAATCAAAATTTTTACTTAATAAATAGATTTTAAAATCATAATCTAGACAACTAACGAATAACCAGAGTCTATGTATCATACCCTAGTCTAGAACATTGTCAGAGTCTATGTATGAGAAATTATGCGAGTCTCCAGATCAGTGCTAAGTCTATATATATCATCTAACGATAAAAACTAAGAAATCAATGATGTTTTGAAGGCAAATTTTAGAGATATCCTCAAATTTTTTATGTAAACGGAAAAAAAATGAGATAAAGTTGAAAGAAAGACATCCGAGGGAGCTTTTAATAGAAGTCAGAAATAGTGCGTGATTTCATGTAATTTATCGAACTTATGGTTTAATAGAAAAGAAGTTATAATAAATATTGTTAGTTAATACTTTATGTCATTCATTGTAATATTTTCCAAATTTATTCTAAATTCTAATTTAGTTTAAATAGAATAGCTATTGATGTTTTTGCCACTTTGATAGGTTTTTTAATCCTAATTTATATAATACAAACAAGGTTAGACATTTTTTTTATGTTTTTTACAATAATATTAGAAGACTTAAAAAGAAAAAAAAGACATGAAAGTTAGTTAACTTATGTCCATCATATCTTGTACAAGTAATTCTACTAATGCTGCACAAATATCCCAATAATATACAAGTCAAGATGAAAATCAGTTATCTTACCTATTACTCCGCCACATACCTCTAACTCACCCAGAATTGTGATAATCTACAAAAACATTTTATTAAAAATAAAAAATAACGAAGATGCTCTTGACTACCGATAACAAATTTTGAAAATAAGATGGTTGTGTCCAAACTTGGAATGATGGAATAATGTGTGGACTTAGGAGCTCCTATGAAAAACTAGTAAAATTTTATTTTAGTTGTCCGTTATTTGATTATGTGCGTGTATAGATATATCCGATGCAATTGTCGATTATTTGTGTGTGTGCATATTCATACGAACACACACAGACACGCACATATATATATATATATATATATATAAATTTCAAATTTTATTTTTTACTATTATTTGTGTATTTGTGCTTATGCATCTTGACTACTTAATTTTTGCATATGTTTGTATACTGTGTTTAGTATGGTTGTAACGATTTACTAGGTGAACCTAATCACCTTGTTTTAATCTGGGCTAGTTCATTTTCTTTCAAGAAGCCTGAGACAAAACAACAAAAAACTATAGATGTCATTGAAGCTCCTGCAAATCAGAAATATCCAATTGTCAAATTTGTTTTGTTGAGGACACACAACGCGATTTGTACATTACACTATCTAACCCCCCGATATTTCCCAATCTTAAAATATTTTATTGAAAGGAGCCATAATAATTGACACCCTTATTGATTCTATTCCCCAAATTCATTTGGGCACGAACACTCAAAACACAACTTTAACAACATAACTTTAGTCTTTTTAAAACATAAAAACATTTATCGCTTCTGAATTTAGAAGAGAGAAAACTTGTCTATTTTAAAAATCCGCTCATATGGACAGGTTAAAACATCTAGCTATTCTGAACATAGAATAGTGAAAGAAGTACTTGTATAATTATAAGTAATGAGTTTGATATGTAAAACATTTAACTATTTTGAAAGTAGAATTGATGAGGAATACATGGGTAAATCTAAACATATTAACATGCAAAAGATTTTACTATTATGATATTATAATAAGGGTAAAACACTTGCCTTTGGTCCTTAACAATTATGTGCACTCGCATTTAACACAACAATCTCATTCTGACATCTCATGACATCATCATATTTTATTCCCCCAAGTCTCTTTATCTGCCGCTCATGTCGTTGCTACAAACCCAGCATGCATTACCATTCAAATATTTTCTTTTGACTTCAACGTTTGGTAATGATAGTCTAGAACGATCTGCATCTTATAAGATACATCTTTAATCATCTACACGATAATTACTCGACAAACTCCTTTTCTAACATTCTATCTTCTATCCATACGATAGTCCACACATAATTAAAATATTTAAGCACAAGAATCTCAAATCATGTAGGCATATAATTCAAATAACACATAAACACATAATTCAAGCAACATGTAATTCAATTTTTCAATCGATTCAGTTTGGTATGTTTAAAACTGAAATCAAGCCAAAATACGACTTTTGGTAAATACGCCCCATAGAGATGTTTACAAAATAAGCGACCATTCGACACAAAAGGATTTAGGTCTCAAAAGTATTTTTAATGGAAGCTGAATATTTTTTAGAGTCTAGATGCGTTTGTTTTGTACTAAACAGACAAACAGTCTATTTATTATGAATAACATAAGAATAATTCAAATAATAATAATATTAATTGATTATTTAATACCTTTATATATTTTTAAAAACTCAAAATATTTTTCAAAATATTATTTGATTTAATTATAAATAATTCATTTACCTATTTATTAATAAAACCAATTATTTAAAAATTCAATCAACCCATTTAGATTAATAAATAATTAACTAGAATAAATTAGAAATAATTTAATCAAATTAATAAAGCAAACAATTTTTGGAATTTAAAAACAATTCAGTTTAATTATTAAAAAAATTAATTGAATAAAATATTAGATTTAAAAAAGAATTTCAAGAATTTTTAATAAATCATAAACCATAACCAGTTTTTAGGAAAAAGTGTTTGTTTCTTATGGATCGAAACGTTGTCAACTCCGAGTCACCGAGAACACATGACCCGCAGGTAAAACAACAGATTCTGACGAAGGTCGATAGTCCGGCGAGGCCCCAATTGGGCCGAAAATAACTCGAATTCTATGATTTTTCAGTTGGGTTTCGTTCTAAACTGAAAAAACTCGTATTAATTCATAACATCACTAAACGATCAACCGATCGTAATTTTCGATAAAAAAATTTGAACATCACATTCGATTTTCGGCCAAACTCGACGCGACGGAAAATCCGAACCAACATTGACGAAAATGAAGGTGAATATGCAAGCACACGACATCTGGAAGGCAGTGGAGCTTGCAGCTGAGGAAAAGAAAGATAGGTTGGCTTTGGCAACCATCTATCAATCCATTCCGGAGGACATCTTATTGTCAGTGGCTGTTAGGAATACGACAAAAGAAACATGGGATGCCATCAAAATGATGTGCCTAGGTTCCGATCGCGTAAGACAGGCCAAGGTACAGACCTTCAAGTCAGAGTTTGAGGTGCTTAGCATGAAGGAGATAAAAACTATCGGTGAGTTCTGTATGATGTTAAACGACCTGGTAACCAATATACGAGCGTTGGGTGAAATTGTTGAAAAAGGTTGTGTGGTGAAGAAGCTGTTGAGGGTTGTACCTTCTAGGTTTCTGCAAATAACCTCTGCAATGGAGCAATTTGGAAAGTTGAATGAGATGTCAATAGAGGAGGCCGTGGGATCATTAAAGGCGCATGAGGAAAAAACTCGTGGCCAAACAGAGAAGCTTGGAAATCAATTACTCTTGACTGAGGATGAGTGGGCAAAGCGAGAAACAAATGGAGGGAAACTATTGTTAACCAAGGAGGAATGGATAAAGAGAACAAGTACAGGAGGAACTGATAGTTCACAAAACAAGAAATCTCGAGGAGGGTCTAAGGGATTACATGGTATGAGAGAAACAAGTAAGGTAAAATGTTTTAATTGTCACAACTATGAACATTTTGCTGCAACTTGTCGTAAACCACAACGAGGTAGGGAGACAAATCAAGAGGTGAACTTATCACAAATCCATGATAATGAACCTGCTTTGCTTATGGTGAAACAAGAAAAAGTGGAAGAACGAACACTCTTGTTGAATGAGAAAGATGTTCGACCAAAGTTAAGCAAAGATTTTGATATGCAAACTGAATCCAACTTGTTGTATTTGGATAACGGAGCTAGTAACCATATGACGGGGTTACGATCGAAATTCAAGGAATTGGATGAAAGTATCACAGGTCAAGTGAAATTTGGGGATGGTTCGTTGGTACATATGAAAAGGAAAGGCTGCTCATGAAGGTTAGAAGATCTGCAAATCGGCTTTACAAGATCATAATGGAATCAAGCAAATGTAGTTGCATGCTGTCAAAATTGAAAGATCCAGAGTGGTTATGGCACTTACGTCTTGGCCATGTAAATTTTCAGGCAATTAAACTAATGTCTAAAATTAACATGGCATATGGGATACCTAAATTGTTGAATCCAAAGGAGATGTGTACCGGCTGTTTGATGTCGAAGCAGGCAAGGGATTGTTTCCGAGCAAGGCAAACTTTTTATGAAAAGAAACCATTAAAATTGATCCATGGAGATCTTTGTGAACCAATTACTCCAGCCACATTGGGAGGTAACAAATATTTTTTACTTCTTGTTGATGATTTTAGTAAAATGATGTGGACCTATATGCTAAGAAGCAAAGACAAAGTCTTAAAAGCGTTCAAAAAATTTAGAGTGATGATTGAGAAAGAAAAGGAAAACAAGATCAAGAAACTAAGAACAGATAGAGGAGCAAAGTTTTGCTCTAACCAATTCAAATAATTTTGTGAGGACATGTGCATTATACGATATTTTAATTCACCCTACACACCCCAACAAAACGGGGTTGTAGAGCGCATATATCGTACCGTTGTAGCTATGGCACACAGTTTTTTGAAGGAGATGAGACTGCCTTTAACGTTGTGGGGGGAAGCTGTAAGGCACACGATATATGTGCTAAACAGATTACCTACAAGAGCTCTGACAAGGAAAACTCTTCGCGAAGCATGGACAGGAGAGAAGCCTGATGTGTCATACATTCGAGTTTTTGGGTGTGTCGCTCATATGAAAGTACAAAGTGGGCATACAACGAAATTAGAGGACCGAAGTAAAATGGTTATTTACCTTGGTAGAGAACCCGGGACTAAGGCTTCACGGTTGTATGATCCAATTAGTGGAAAAATACTAGTGAGACGTGATGTTGTGTTCGAAGAAAATAGAGTTTGGCAGTGGGAAAATAAAGGAAAAGAAGGTGAACAACTGGGTGGAACCTTTTCGGTGGCTGTTGAAAATGTAACAGGGGTTACCGAAGAATTCGGTGAAGGTTCAAGCTTCCCTGGTAATGGAACAGTAGGGAATGGTGCCAACATCTCTAGTAACGAAACGGAGGGGAACAGTGAAAGTGGTGCAACAATGAGTAACATTCTATCAAGTATCAGTCCATTAAGCTCAAATACTGATGAAATCAGTACATCATCAGGTGACAGCAATCAACCCATTAAATTTCATTTACTTGATGAGATTTATAATGAAACACGGGAAATTGAACTCGAAGATGATCTATTGTTGCTGGGAATTGAAGAACCTACAGATTACAAACAAGCAGAGAAAGATAAAGAATGGGAGTTGGCAATGAAGTACGAGATTGATGCTATTGAAAAAATAAGACGTGGGAGCTAGTGGAATTTCCACCAGGATAAAAGCCAATTGGTTTGAAGTGGGTGTATAAAGTTAAGCGGAACACAAAAGGTGAAATCGTGAAGTACAAAGCGAGGGTGGTCGCAAAGGGGTATGCTCAACGGCAGGGAGTAGATTTTGACGAAGTTTTCGCACCAGTAAATAGGCCGGAAACAGTAAGGCTTCTACTAGCTTTAGCATCAAAGAATGGTTGGGTAGTAGATCATTTAGATGTCAAGTCTGCTTTCCTCAATGGCGAATTGGAGGAGACGGTGTATGTGACACAACCAGAAGGGTTCATTAAAGAAGGAAAAGAGTAGATGGTGTATAGACTGGTGAAAGCTCTGTACGGCTTAAGATAAGCACCGAGAGCATGGTACTCAAAACTCAGCAAGGTTCTCGAGAGAATGGGTTTTGTTAATGCCCATAAGAGCACGCTGCTTATACAAAACGTGAAGGAGGGGAGGTGCTCCTTATTGGTGTATATGTAGATGATATCATGGTCACAGGAACTAGCATCAAGAATGTAAACAAGTTTAGACAGCAGATGGGTGAGATATTTGATATGAGTGGTCTTGGAAGGCTGTCTCATTACTTGGGCATCAAAGTAATTCAAGAGGAGGGATTCACGAAGCTAAAGCAAACATCATATGCTGAGAGATTGCTCGGGAAATTTGGACTGAAAGACTGCAATTCTGCTAAATTTCCTATGGAACCAAAGGTGTAGATTGATAACGATGAGAAGGGAAAGCCAGTTAATTCTACGGAATTGAAAATCATGGTAGGAGGTTTGAGGTATCTGGTTCATACTCGCCCCGATATAGCTTTTTCAGTAGGTGTTGTAAATTGCTTTATAGAGAGGCCGACTATTCTTGATCTCAATGCAGCTAAATGCATCCTAAGATATATCACAGGTACACTGGAGTATGGTCTGATTTATACAAAGGGGACAGGTAACTACTTATTTTCTGGATACTTAGACAGTGACATGGGTAACAATATGGTGGATCGAAGGAGTACATGTGGGATGGCTTTCTATTTAAATGAAAGTCTGATTACATGGGTATCCCAGAAGCAAAGATGGGTTGCTTTGTCCTCCTGTGAAGCCGAATTCATGGCTGCTACTGCAGCAGCATGCCAAGGAGTGTGGTTACTGACATGAAGCCTGGAGCCGTGATGATCTACATTGATAACCGATCAGTAATAGACTTAGCTAAAAATCCTGTATTTCACGGACGTAGTAAACACATTGATATACAGTATCATTTTATTCGGGAATGCGTAAAGCGTGGTGAAATTATTGTGAAGCATGTTCGAAGTGAGGAGCAATGAGCAGATGTGCTAACTAATCCTATGACAACGATTAATTTCGAAAGGATGCGTGAATTACTTGGAATCAGAAACTTGGAGAAAGGAGTTTAGATTACGGGGAGATTTGTTGGAAATAATCTAAACTCTATATGGTTTATTTGTTTATTTGCATTGGTGTCTGGCAAACGTATTTTTCTGTGTTTTGAATAAGTCACAGTTTATTTAGCTATTTTGTAGGAGCAGTTGAGTAAGTGTAGGTGGTGGGGTACTGATAGGAGTTGTTCCTGTTTTATAGGAGTAGTAGTTCTTTTTTCATTATATGTATGCATTGAGTCTGTAGTAATAACTTAACTTTTATTATTATCAAAGTTCAGCAACAAGTTTATCTCTGCAAATACTCGTGTGTATTGTTCAGATATATGGGAATAGTGTGTGCATAGTGTGTGTGTGTTTATACTGTTAAACTACATCTTCTTCCTATTTTTTCTAAATTATAGTTTACCTTATCCTAGTGCCTTAGTATTGCTTGTTCCACTATTTTGATAATTATTTTCATCTATCTTTTTGATGTATTATTCAATCACGAAGCTAATTATAGTGATCGCGTAGATTAAATGGATTTTGGGGTATTAATTTCTTCTACTATTAGATGATTGCTCTAAAAGTTGAAACTTTTGGAGAAACACATTATTGTTTGTGTGGTGAACTTCTATTAGGAGTGTCCTGTTGAAACTTGAAAATCATTTTCATCAGTAATGGTTTATCCCTGTTTCTCCCTTGAATTTCTGGTTGAGCTCACATTATTGTAATCTCACCCGGTGCTTTCCAGTACAGTATTAAAAATTGCTCAATATCATTTATGCTAGTGTTACATTTGTACGATTCTATTATAAGTGATTTAACAATCCTTTTAAATAAGGGCACTTGTTCACGTAAAGAAAGTGGTAGAAGTTTAAATGCTATACAACTTAAGAAGAGGAAAATAAATATATTTTGTATAACTATTTTTTAATAAATTCATTTAATTAAAGATTTTATCAAAGCATTTAAATTAATAAATATATAATTAAAACAAATTATAAATAATTTAATCAAATTATAATTTGAAATTAATAAAGCAAACAATTTCTGGAATTTAAAAACAATTCAGTTTAATTATTAAAAAATTAAACTATTAAATAAAATATTAGATTTGAAAACAAATTTTTTGAATTTTTAATAAATCAGAAATCAAAAACAATTTTTAGGAAAAAGTCTTTGGTTCTTGTGGATCAAAACAAGGTCCACTCTAGGTTAGAAAATCAGAACAACTCTTGGTCACTAAGAACATAAGACACTGTTGTAAAACTACAGATTTTGGCGCCTCCCATTGTGATGAAAATAACTCAAGAACAATAGAAATGATTTTAGGGGATTTCCTTATTTTTAAAACAATTTTTTTCCTATTTTCTGAAAATATATATGAATTTTAATTAATTAAAAACTATTTATATTTACATAATAATAGTCCTAAAAATATTTGGGGTCTAACTATACCATTTAATAAAAATATTTAGCCCAAAATTAACTAGGGGGAATAATTAATTCTCAAATAATTATAAAAATTATGTCAAAGTTCCCAAAAATTATGAATTTTCAAAATATGCAATAATATAAATTTGGAATTCCCATGATTTTATAAACATAAAACTACAAATTTTGTGGGATTTGACGTGTCGGTTCGGTTCTGGTCTGATAACTTTTAAGAACTCAAAATATTTTATAAATTTAAAATAAACTCCGATTTTTTTTATAAAATATGCTAATGCACTTAAAATGATGCAGATCCATGTTAACATAATTAATTTCCGATAGCAATTAAGCGCATTTTGACAGGTAACAAATATCCGAAAAATAACAATATTTGAAAATGTTAACATGTATCTAAATAATTGAAATAGTGACTAATATGGGCACACATTATACATACCATTTTTTAAATTATGAAAAACGGTTATTTTAGAATTTATATAATTGAATGACTCTTTGAGAAAAAAGAGAATTACACGAATTTTTTTTAGTAAGGTAAAAAGATAAAGATATAATCTCTGCTTTACATTTAAGTTTGTCTTGTAGAATAATTATCAACCAAATCTTTATATAAACAAAATAATTTTAAAATATTAACATGTATTTATTCTTCATAAATTTTATAATTTTTTCATGAAAAGAAAACTATAAATGCATATTATCATTCCAATCAATTTCAGAATATTTCTTGCAATGCATAGCGGTTTGGGAGAAAACCCTACAAAAAAGCCCTAAAAATTTTGGTAGCATGTGGTAAATGTTTCACCACTGTTTAATATTGAAAACCTGTATTTTTCATGCATATAAATCAAGTTGTTCAAGTCTATTATCTTAAGAATTTTTTATATGAAATAAATTGAATTATCAGTCTCATGTTGAAAGTACATACTTACTCGTAATAAATCAACCCATATATATAAAATGAGATATGATAAGTAATATTTATAACCAGAATAACATATAGAAAATTTTGATTAATATTATAAATTAGTATAATACTGCACAATACTAGGACTCTTTTTCCTACCATGAATTCTAATTTAAAGATACAAACTAACCTTAACAAACATAAGGAAGATGTCCACAATATATTCTCCACATAATCAAAGTTTTTTTCTTAATAAATATATTTTAAAATCATAATCTAGACCCCTGAGGAGCAACTAGAGTCTATATATAGTCTAGAACTTTGTCAGAGTCAATATATGAGAGTAAACTCTTCTGAGTAGAAAAAATATTTAATGTAAACTAAAAAAATCAGATAAAGTAGAAGGAAAGACATCTGAGGGAGCTATCAATAGAAGTTGGAAATAGTCGGGTATTTCAAGTAATTTATTGAACTTATTGTTTAATAGAAAAAAGTTATAATAAATATTGTTAGTTTACACTCTTTGTTTTTCATTATATTATTTTCCAAACTTATTATAAATTCTGATTTATTTAGTTTACATAGAGTAGCTATCAATGTTTGTTCCGTCCTTCATAGAGTTTCTAATTCTAATTTATATAATACAAACACTTAAGACATATTTGTTTTGTGTTAATTACAATTCCAAGAATTAAGAAGAAAAAACAAACATGAACATTCATTCTTATATTCATCCTTTCTTGTACAAGTAATTTACTAATTCTGCACAAATATCATAATAATATAATAGTCATGATAAAAATATTTATTTTACCTATTACTCGGCCACCTACCCTAACTCACCCACAAAAGTGATAATCTATAAATATATTTTATTCAAAATAATAAATAATAAAGATGCTCTCGATATTAAATTTTGAAAATAAGATGGTTGTGTCCGAACTTGGAATGATGGAATAAATTTTGGACTTAGGAGCTCCCATGAAAACTAATAAAATTTTAAGATAGTTGTCCATTATTTGAGTGTGTGCGTGTATACATATATCCGATACAATTGTAGATTATTTGTGTGTGCATATTCATACGAACACACCCACATACATATATCTATATAAATATTAAATTTTATTTTTTACTATTATTTGTGTATTTGTGCATCTTGATCTTGACTACTTAATTTTTGAACATGTTTGTATTTGGTGTTTAGATTGGTTGTAATGATTTACTAAGTGTACTTGATCACCTTGTTTTAACGACCAATTCATTTTCGTTCAAAAGGCATGCGACAAAACAACAAAAATACTACATTTGTCATTAAAGCTCTTGCAAATCAGAAATATCCAATTATCAAATTTATTGAGGACACACAACTAGATTTGTACATTACACTATCTAACCTCCCCATATTTCCCAATAAATTTGTAGATGAATTTTCTTTGTATAAATTGAATTTTTCCAAAAAGTTTGAGTGTAAGTTGGTTCAAATTGGATGAAGTGATATAGTGAAGACCAATGAACCTACATGTTACTGCCTTACAATGAGTTTTTAAGTTTATTAACGGTTAATAATGAAACCATTTTTTCATTACGGATCGGAAACGTCCAGCATGATGTATAAAATATCTGCTTTAGCCAACATATTCAACTTTTGACCGGAAATTATGCGACTGTCTATATGGAAGGATTCTAGAGTCGTGATACTTTGAGGAAGTCAACAAGTACTATACAAATCAATATTTCAGTTGTTGGTTATTTGTGTGTATATTGTAGATTTTCGTCCAGTAAATGGTACAAATTTCTAAATATTCGAATTTTACTAGAATTATATGTGTTCATACATCTTGACCTTGACGACCTATTTTTTGTGGTTTTCATATGACACACGATAAAATATGAGTTGGTAAATTTTCATTGGCTTCTACTTATTAATTTCAATGAACCCCCTGCATATATAAAAAAAAACTCCACATATACATTACACATACCCTATTTATGCCCTTGTTCGAATTATATGTTCAATTTTTTAGTAATGATTCAGTAATTGTTGAATTTATGAGAATTTGATTATATGATATAGATTGTGGTGTAATACATAGATCAGAAATACTGAAAAGGTGTACATATTTGCTTAAGACTACTCTATCATAGACACATGAAAAAAGGTACACATAAAATCCCAACCAAAATCAATTTTTTAATGTTCAGGAACGAGGAACAAATTGAAAATCACAATCGTGATTTAAACTATATGACATGGATTGGGTTAATAAATGATGATTTATGTAATTTTTAATTAGGTCATATAACAAGACATTGGTGCATTGATTTTATGATAATAGTTAAAATATAGAACAAAAGATCTATAGTTTGAGATGCTATATTATGGTAATTTTTTAGCTAACTAACTCTGAACAAGTTAACGACCAAAAACACAACTCATGCACACAACAAAAATACAATCGTAGCTTATGTATGAAGATCATTACTAACATCACAATTGTAAGAATTAGGACGTGGAGAGGAATTTAGGAGAACAAGAAATTAACAACTAGTAAGTGTATCACATATTTTAATAAGACAAATTGATAACAATTGAAGTCATGATGGAAGATGAGATTGTTGCAGATACCAAACCGGGTTCACTTCAATTTTTCTTGGATTTCTCTGGGGTTGTGTTCAATATGTTTGGTTGGTTTCCTTTTCAGTCTGGGTTTCATTGGGACTTGACTACTGGTTTGTCTTATGTAATGTGTTCCTTATTATTGAATTAAAAATTTTAGACACAAGAATTGCGTTGGCCGGTTTTTCGTGTAAAAAGGATGATTATTTGGATATAAGTTGTCTTCGTAAAAGATATCAATAAAAAGTGGCAATAATTATAGTAAGTAGCTCGTCATACAATTGATGAATTGAAATATATCTTACCGTTTCCGTTGAGTAAATTTCAAATTTATAATTTTGGTACAATATAGTAAGATAAGTCATTTGACAACTATACTGGACAATTGTTATTTTTAAATGAACAAGGTTCCTTTGTTCGCCACCAATTACTGTGAAAAGAATTTGATTTACTGCTTGCCTGCACCAAAAATTACTAAGTGAACATACTAGTGAAGCATTGGACGATAGATTGGTCCAAGTGCCGGAAGGATACTGATGGGGAGATTTTAATCCAATCCAAGAAATAGGTTTCTAGGTGTCTTGGATTGAGAAGGATCTATGGATGCCTTTGGTATTTGCAATTGGCAGAGGAAGCCTTTGAACATTTTTAACCAAAATAATGTAATGGAATGTACAAAGAGATCCATAGCCATCAGACGTATAATATGCGGGCAATTATTGTGCACAACTAATATTTCGAATAATGTAGATTTTATGGAAAATTTAAGGCTCTAAGTGAATAAAATCATTGGCCAATGTACAATTTCAAATTGTATGATCAAATCTATGTTAGCTAAGTTTTTAGTATTTTTATGTATCATTGTGTATGATCAAATATATTTATTTAAAGGTAAGTACGATATGAATAAAATGAGGATCTAAGGTGTCTTCTCGAAACTATCACGCATACTATTTTATATATTATGCATTAAGCAACACACACTATTTTATGCATCATGCACTAATACTGGATATGGAAACTGCCTTCCGCGCTATTTGTAAATTTTGACTTTTAGGATATGGGTTGGGCTATAAGTCATTTAGTTTTTGATCTTAGTGATTTTTTTTTGTTCGGACGAATGGTTTCTGATTTTTCAAATGCAAAGCTTTCAACAAACATATCTACATTTCAAGTATACCACGTGCATGACAATTATACAATATTAAGTTATTATTAAATATGATGGTTATTTTAGAATTTAAATAATACATGACTCTTTAAGAAAAAAAGAGAATTACACGAAAAATATTTTAGTAAATTAACAAGATATAGAAATATTCCCTGATTTACATTTAAGCTTATAATTGTAGAATAATTATCAGCCAGATCTTTATGTAAAAAAGAGTAAATTGAAAATATTAATATGTATTTATTCTTCATAAATTTTATGATTTTTCTATCAAAAAAAGAAAAAGATAAACCGTGCATATTCTCATTCTAATCAATTTCAGAATATTTCTTAAAATGTCGGGTTCACTACATTAGATATTTACCCAAGGAAGAGCCACAAGATTTAACATAGCGGTTGAGAGCAAAACCACACCAAAAAACCCTAAAAAATTTGAATAGATGCGGCCTCTCCGAAAGGTTGCGACTGGCGGGTCAAATACACCCTATATATTCACACCAAGTCTCTGCTGTAGATGAGCGCTCTTGTCTATGTTTGGTTCTTACTGCTACAAACTCTTCACATTTCCTCTTCAAATTACCCTCTAAACATTTTGTTTCTATTTCCTCTCAAGTTTCCCTCTCTTGCTCCCACATCTAATCACCTATATACACCTATAATTCTTTTCAAGTCATGGCAATGGAGATTGAGTTTGAATTCTATGAATTTAAGCATAGGTTTGCCTTGTACGATCCAGCTTCGTATTTCGATGAAAATATTAGCGACCAGCATTTTAATCTTTACCATACCATCGACCAGACACTTTTTTATAGGCTAGTCCGTAAACTTGGTCGTAACGTTGATGAATCTATGTTTGTGGTGGCATTCTTAATCTGGCTGGAAAGAATCTGTTATAGCAAGAATGTTGTCCACAAAGTAATTTCTTGGCCATTTCATTTGATTAACCAACTTGCAAATGAGATTGCTGGTTTTTTTATGTGGATGGAGAACAAGGACGTAGGTCAAGAGTTGTTTGATCCTTGTTTGCTTCAGATGTTATGCTCTCGTGAAATCAACGTGCTCTACTTTCGGGAGAAACGGAGTAAGGTCAATGAGAGTGTCAGGAATATAGTCTCTGAAGTTTGTGTGAGGGCGTTTAGAGATATACTGACAAGTGATAGTCAGTTTGTAGATGTTCATGGAGATAGGATGTGGTTTGGTTGTAACACCAATCCAGTTTTTGTGCCACGTCCTCCTTTGTACCACAATGTTGTAGGTCGGTTTCCTCAACCAGGGTTAGGTGCAAACTTGGGTCCTAGAAATTATTATAAGTGTAGATATAGTAATATAGACTCACAATAAGCAAACGTGCTTGACTAATATTTCTGAATGGATAATAATTGAAGAGATGACTAAAATGGATACATGCTGAATGTTTAAAACAAGGAAAACTAACAACTATAAACCAGGAACTAAATACCTGATTTATCTCCATTACTCTCCTAGATAGACTCAACTACTAAGACCTATTCTAACTGCATATAACCACGTATACACAGCTTATTTATTATTAAAACAGAATTAATCATATTTAGATTAAATTAATATTCCAACAAAACTCCCCCTTAATCTAAAATTGATTAAGGTCCTTGACTCCCAGCAGCTGGCGCATCCTTTCAAACTTAACAATTGACATGGGCTTTGTAAGAATATCTGCTCGTTGTGCCTCTGTGTTCACATGTCTGATAACTATGGAACCTTTCTCTACACATTCTCGGATGAAGTGGTAGCGCCATCTATGTGTTACTACGTCCGTGGAACACTGGATTTTTAGCAAGGTCTATAGCAGACCTATTATCAATGTAAAGCACAACTGGTCCAGCTTTGATGTTCATAATAGACTTAACAAACTTTGTAACCAAATCCCTTGACAGGCCGCAGCCGTGGCTGCCATAAACTCAGCTTCACACGATGACAACGCCACACATCGTTGTTTTTGAGATACCCATGTGATCAATGATTCATCAAGATAAAAAGCCATACCTCTTGTTGATTCCTGTCCACAATGTCGCCTGCAAGATCACTATCAGAGAAGCCAGAAAAAAAGCATATAGTCACCACGACCTCGAGCATACACCAGTCCATAGTTTAACGTCCCTTTCACGTACCTCATAATTCTTTTTACAGCATTCAGATGTAACACAGTAGGTCTCTCCATGAATCTACTCACCAAGGCCTACTGCATACGCAATGTCAGGGCGCGTATGCACCAAATACTTCAAACCACCCACCATACTCTTTAAAATCCGTAGAATTTATAGCTTCACCTTTCTCATCCTTGTGTAGTTGAATCTTGGTTCCATCGGTTACTTGGCTGAGTTGCACTCTGTTAAGCCAAGCCTTCTCCAACACTTTCTAGCGTACGCCATCTGTTTTAACTCGATATGCCCTGCTCCTTGTTTTACTTCAATGCCAAGATAATAACTCAGTTGTCCAAGATCTGACATCTCGAATTCTTTACTCATCTGTTCCTTGAACTGAACAATATTGGTTACATTCGTGCCGTGATGATCAAGTCGTCTATATATATACCTATAATCAAAGTTTCATCATCCTCCTTTTTAGTATACACAGCATGTTCCAACGGGCATTTGATAAACCTAAGTTTTTCCAGACACTTATTCAGTTGATTGTACCAAGCTCGAGGAGCTTGTCGAAGCCCGTACAGTGCTTTAAAACAACCTGAAGACCTTTGCTCTTCCCCTTGCATCTCATACCTTCTGGTTGTTGGACATATACCTCCTCATATAGTTGACCATTTAAGAACGCTGATTTAACATCCAAATGATGAACTTCCCAAGAATTTTTGGCTGCCAATGCTAGAAGTAGTCGTACTGTTTCCATCCTTGTTACTAGGGAAAAAGCTTGTTCGAAATCAATACCACATTTCTGTACATATCCCTTGGCGACGAGTCTTGCCTTATGCTTCAAAATCTTCCCATCGGTGTCCTTTTTTACATTGTAAACCCACTTCAAAGCAATCGACTTGTGACCAGGTGGCAAGTTTGTCAATTCCCCGGTTCTGTTTCTCTCTATAGCTTCAATTTCACAGTCCATGGCATGTCTCCAGCAACTTTCTTTTACTGCTTCTGCGAAATGTACTGGTTCATCAATCCCAGCTAACAACAACTCGTCAGCTAAGTCATCGTCCAGTTCCTGCTGCTCAGTTTCATTGTATATGTCCTGAAGTAGCCTGTAACGATAAGGTGACTCACTACCATCATAGGCATCTTATTTAGAGTTTCTGTGGTGCTGTAACGAGACTGAGGAGTCTGTGAGGGTATGTGACTGAGGTGACTCTGCTTCACCTAATTCCAGAAGAATGATTGTTTTGACCAGTTTTCATTTCCCATATTTTCCACTCGAGGAGTGCCTTGATCACTCGATATTTCTTCGTCCTGAGTTTCTTCACCGATTACCCCTGCCACAGTGAACGATGTCGACACCTGTGTATCATCTTTAGTTGCATTGTTCCAATTCCATCCCTTTGCTTCATCGACATGACGTCCCGGCTAATGTGCACACGCCTAGTGTCGGGATTGAACAAATGGTAAGCCTTTGTACCTGCTTCTCGTCCAAGATGAATAACACGAACACTTTTGTCATCCAATTTAGTTGTATGCACACTTGGTACTTTCATATAAGCAATGCAGCCAAAGACCATGAGATATTCCACCTGTAGCTTTTTCTTTGACCATGACTCATAAGGCGTTGCACCTTCAACTGCTCGAGTTGGCACTCGGTTTAACAATAAACGGCGTGCCTTATTGCTTCTCCCCACATATACATATGCATGTTTCTTTCTTTCAGTAGACTCCTCCCCATGGCAACCACAGTTCTGTTGCGTCGCTCCACAACTCCGTTATGTTGTGGAGTGTATGGAGCTATAAAGTGGCGAGCAATACCCATATCGTTACAAAAACTTGCAAAGGCCTTCGAGCAGAATTCTCCTCCTCTATCAGTGCGAAGAACTTTAATAGTCTGGTTTGATTCCTTTTCCACTAATACTTTAAATGTCTTAAATATGTCAGTGCTTCAGCCTTTGTCCTGAGCATATAAACCCTTATTGCACGACTAAAATCGTCAACAAACAATAGAAAATACTTGTTACCAGCTGGTGTTGGTGGAGAGATAGGGCCACAGATGTCTCCATGGATGAGTTCCAGCCGTTCCTTGGCACTAAAGACAGACTGTGTGGGAAACGGGCGTCTCGCCTGTTTTAGACATCAAGTATCCCTTACACACTTCCTTTGGGTGTGTAAAAGTGGGCAAACCATGTACCATTCGATTCTTGGACATCAGATTCATAGAGTTAAATTTCACATGACCAAGCCGTGCATGCCAAAGCAAGGTCAAATCATCTGCTTTTGTTAACAAACACATTCGAACTAGTATCCTTTGTTAAAACCTTGTATAATCTATTTGATGCATGCTTCACTTTCATTATCATGGTATTTTTTCTCATTATAAATCCACAAAAATTCTCCCTTAATAATCACTTACTACCACCTTCAGACAATTGGCCCAATGAAATTATATTATTGCATAGACTTGGAATAAAGTATACCTCTTTGAGAGTACATTCCTTGCCATCCTGAGTTGTAAGATTGATTGATCCTTTCCATGTATTTCAACTGTGGATCCATCTCCAAACTTGACTCTACCTCTCACTCCTTATCAAGTTTAGTGAACTTGTGACGGTAACCGGTCATGTGTTACTAGCCCCATTATCGAGATACCACACACTTGTGTCCCTTTGTCCTTCGAATCCAGCTTTGTTCAATTTGGACTTACTCCTCCTTCATGGAGCAAAAACATCTCATCCTTGACACCATGACATTCTGCCAGCAAAAGAGTGGGTTCATCATCATTTACATAGGCCAAATTTGCCTCATGTGTTTGCTCCTTTTCTCTCCTGGGTTTACGACACTCCGCAGCATAGTGTCCGTAAGCACTGCAATTAAAACAATGTATGTTGTTTCTGTCACGACCACTCTAGAGAAGTCTCTTCCCTTTGTTACATCTCTTCCCTGTGAGCTACCTCTGTTCGCCTCGCTTCACCCACTCATCCCGAGTGAGTAATAGTTGGCCTTCCTTATTCTCCCTTTTCACCCATTCTTCTTCGGTGAGAAGTAGCTGTTGATCACTGCTCTCATTTTTCCCACGTACTCTTTCTTCATGGGCCTTAAGAGAGCCCACTGTCTCCTCAACAGACATTTGCTCCAGGTTCCCGAACTGCTCAATAGCTGAAGCTATCTGTAAGAATCTGGTGGGTACAGCTCGCAGAATTTTCTTGACCACGTATTCTTCTTCAATCTCCTCTCCCAACGTACGTATATTGGCTACTAAGCCGTTCAGCCTCATGCAGAAATCGTCAAGTTGCTCAGTGTCCTTCATAGTGAGGGCTTCAAACTCTGATTTAAGAGTCCGAACCTTCGCTTTTTTTTACTTTATCTGCACCCAGATGTACTGTCTTGATGGCATCCCACGCCTCCTTTGAGGTTTTCTTGTCTGCAATTGACAAAACAGGTCCTCAACAATTCCCTGGTAGATTATGGCCATTGCACGTTTATCCTACCTTATCCTCGACAGCTGCTTGTAGTTTCTTTAGGTTCTATCGCATCCCACACGCCGTGAGCTTGCATGAAAACCTTCATTTTTAGTGACCATGCTGTGTAGTTCGTTTTGTTGAGCATCGGAAAACTTAAACCAAATGAGCCCTCCTTTCCCTTGTTAGTTTCCATGAGTGTACAGACAGATTGTATGTATCAGCTCTGATACCAGATATAAGTGTAAGATATAGTAATATAGACTCACAATAAGCAAACGTGCTTGACTAATATTTCTGAATGGATAATAATTGAAGAGGATGACTAAAATGAACTACATGCTGAATGGTTTAAAACAAGAGAAACTAACAACTATAAACCAGGAACTAATACCTGATTTATCTCCATTACCTCTCTAGATAGACTCAACTACTAAGACATATTCTAACTGCATATAACCACGTATACCACAGCTGATTTATTATTAAAACAGAATTAATCATATTTACATTAAATTAATATTCCAAAAACTCCCCCTTAATCTAAAATTGATTAAGGTCCTTGACTCCCAACAGCTGGCGCATCCTTTCAAACTTAACAATTGACATGGGCTTTGTAAGAATATCTGCTCGTTGTGCCTCTGTGTTCACATGTCTGATAACTATGGAACCTTTCTCTACACATTTTCGGATGAAGTGGTTAGCGCACATCTATGTGTTTACTACGTCCGTGGAACACTGGATTTTTAGCAAGGTCATCTACATGCAAGATGTGTCGATGTGATGAACAACCATTGTACGCTAGAATGGTTTGCCGTTCTTCTTCCATCATTCCACACATTTCTCCTCCCTAAATAAAGACCAAGTACTCCATTTATGGGAAGCAAGTCTGGGCCAAAAAGTATATTAAGAGAAGTCGCCAGTCCACTTCTGATGATTAGTAAAAAAACATCTGAACTAGCCTTTTTTTTCACCTATTTATGTTAAAGTTGGTGGCTTGTGGTAAATGTTTCACCACTTTTTAATATTGAAAACTTGTATTTTTGAAGAAGATACATCATGTTGTTCAAATTTATTATCTTAAGAATTTTTTTCTAAAATAAATTGAATTAATTCTCATGTTGAAGTACAAAGTTACTCAGTAATAGATTAAGCCATATAGAAAATGAGATATGATTAATAATATTTATAACTACAATAACATATAGAAATATTTTATTAATATTATAAATTAATATAATATTGCACCATACTACGACTCTTGTTCCCACCATAAATTCTAATTTAAAGATGCACATGAAAGGTTAACAATCATAAAAAAGATGGCCACAACATATTCTCTACATAATCAAAAATTTTACTTAATAAATAGATTTTAAAATCATAATCTAGACAACTGACGAATAACCACAGTCTATGTATCATATCCTAGTCTAGAACATTGTCAGAGTCTATGTATGAGAGTAAATTATCCGAGTCTCCAGATAAGTCCTAAGTCTATATATATTATCTAACGATAAAAATTAAGAAATTAATGATGTTTTGAAGGCAAATCTTAGAGATATCCTCGAATTATTTTATGTAAACGGAAAAAAAAAATTTAGATAAATTTGAAAGAAAGACATTCGAGGGAGCTTTTAATAGAAGTCAAAAATAGTGCGTGATTTCATGTAATTTATCGAACTTATGGTTTGATAGAAAAGAAGCTATAATAAATATTGTTAGTTAATACTTTATGTCATTCATTGTAATATTTTCCAAATTTATTCTAAATTTTGATTTAGTTTAAATAGAATAGCTATTGATGTTTTTGCCACTTTGATAGTTTTTTAATCCTAATTTATATAATACAAACAAGGTTAGACATTTTTTTTATGTTTTTACAATAATATTAGAAGACTTAAAAAGAAAAAAGGCATGAAAGTTAGTTAACTTATGTCCATCATTTCTTGTACAAGTAATTCTACTAATGTTGCACAAATATCCCAATAATATACAAGTCAAGATGAAAATCAGTTATCTTACCTATTACACCGCCACATACCTCTAACTCACCCAGAATTGTGATTATCTACAAAAACATTTTTTATTAAAAATAAAAAATAACGAAGATGCTCTTGACAACCGATAACAAATTTTGAAAATAAGATGGTTGTGTCCAAACTTGGAATGATGTAATAATGTGTGGACTTAGGAGCTCCGATGAAAAACTAGTAAAATTTTATTTTAGTTGTCCGTTATTTGATTATATGCGTGTATAGATATATCCGATGCAATTGTCGATTATTTGTGTGTGTGCATATTCATACGAACACACATAGACACGCACATATATATATATAAATTTTCAAATTTTATTTTTTACTATTATTTCTGTATTTGTGCTTATGCATCTTGACTACTTAATTTTTGCATATGTTTGTATACCGTGTTTAGTATGGTTGTACCGATTTACTAGGTGTACCTAATCACCTTGTTTTAATCTTGACTAGTTCATTTTCTTTCAAGAAGCCTGAGACAAAACAACAAAAAACTATAGATGTCATTCAAGCTCCTGTAAATTAGAAATATCCAATTGTCAAATTTGTTTTGTTGAGGACACACAACGCGATTTGTACATTACACTATCTAACCCCCCGATATTTCCCAATCTTAAAACATTTTATTGAAAGGAGCCATAATAATTGACACCCTTATTGATTCTATTCCCCAAATTCATTTGGGCAGGAACACTAAAAACACAACTTTAACAACACAACTTTAGTCTTATTAAAACATAAAAACATTTATCGCTTCTGAATTTAGAATAGAGAAAACTTGTCTATTTCAAAACTCCGCATATACGGACATGTTAAAACATCTAGCTATTCTGAACATAGAATAGTGAAAGAAGTACTTGTATAATTATAAGTAATGAGTTTGATATGTAAAACATTTAACTATTTTGAAAGTAGAATTGATGAGGAATATATGCGTAAAGCTAAACATATTAACATGCAAAATATTTTACTATTATGATATTATAACAAGGGTAAAACACTTGCCTTTGGTCCTTAAAAATTATGCGCACTCGCATTTAACACAACAATCTCATTCTGACATCTGATGACAACATCATATTTTATTCCCTCAAGTCTCTTTATCTGCCACTCATGTCATTGCTACAAACCCAACATGCATTACCATTCAAATATTTTCTTTTGACTTCAACGTTTGGTCATGATAGTCTAGAACGATCCGCATCTATAATTATAAGATACATCATTAATCATCTACACGATAATTACTCGACAAACTCCTTTTCTAACATTCTATCTTCTATCCATACGATAGTCCACACATAATTAAAATATTTAAGCTTAAGAATCTCAAATCATGTAGGCACATAATTCAAATAACACATAAACACATAATTCAAGCAACATGTAATTCAATTTTTCAATCGATTCAGTTTGGTATGTTTAAAATTGAAATCAAGCCAAGATACGACTTTTGGTAAATACGCCACATAGAGATGTTTACAAAATAAGCGACCATTCGACACAAAAAGATTTAGGTCTCGAAAGTATTTTTAATGGAAGCCGAATATTTTTCAGAGTCTAGATGCGTTCGTTTTGTACTAAACAGACAAACAGTCTATTTATTATGAATAACATAAGAATAATTCAAATAATAATAATATTAATTGATTATTTAATACCTTTATATATTTTTAAAAAGTCAAAATATTTTTGAAAATATTATTTGATTTAATTATAAATAATTCATTTACCTATTTATTAATAAAACAAATTATTTAAAAATTCAATCAACCCATTTAGATTAATAAATAATTAACTAGAATAAATTAGAAATTATTTAATCAAATTAATAAAGCAAACAATTTTTGGAATTTAAAAACAATTCAATTTAATTATTAAAAAATTAATTGAATAAAATATTAGATTTAAAAAGAATTTCTAGAATTTTTAATAGATCATAATCCATAACTAGTTTTTTGGAAAATGTGTTTGTTTCTTATGGATCGAAACATTGTCAACTCCGAGTCACCGAGAACACAAGACCCGCAGGTAAAACAACAGATTCTGACGAAGGTCGATAGTCCGGCGAGGCCCCAATTGGGACGAAAATAACTCGAATTCTATGATTTTTCAGTTGGGTTTCGTTCTAAACTAAAAAAACTCGTTTTAATTCATAACATCACTAAACGATCAATCGATCGTAATTTTCGATAAAAAATTTGAACATCACGTTCGATTTTCGGCCAAACTCGACGCGACTGAAAATCTGAACTAACCTTGACGAAAATGAAGGTTAATATGCAAGCACACGACACCTGGAAGGCAGTGGAGCTTG
Organism: Apium graveolens; assembly: GCF_009905375.1. Classification (NCBI taxonomy): domain Eukaryota; kingdom Viridiplantae; phylum Streptophyta; class Magnoliopsida; order Apiales; family Apiaceae; genus Apium; species Apium graveolens. The sequence goes on from NC_133657.1 coordinate 192,244,449, forward strand.
CAGATCCAAAGGTTACAGCTGAGGAAAAGAAAGATAGGTTGGTTTTGGCAGCCATCTATCAATCCATTCCGGAGGACATCTTATTGTCAGTGGCTGTTAAGAATACAACAAAAGAAATATGGGATGCCATCAAAATGATGTGCCTAGGTTCCGATCGCGTAAGACAGGCCAAGGTGCAGACCTTCAAGTCAGAGTTTGAGGTGCTTAGCATGAAGGAGACAGAAACTATCGGTGAGTTCTGTATGTTGTTAAACGACCTGGTAAACAATATACGAGCGTTGGGTGAAATTGTTGAAAAAGGTTGTGTGGTGAAGAAGCTGTTGAGGGCTGTCCCTTATAGGTTTCTGCAAATAACCTCTGCAATGGAGCAATTTGGAAAGTTGAATGAGATGTCAATAGAGGAGGCCGTGGGATCATTAAAGGCACATGAGGAAAAAACTCGTGGCCAAATAGAGAAGCTTGGAAATCAATTACTCTTGACTGAGGATGAGTGGACAAAGCGAGAAACAAATGGAGGGCAACTATTGTTAACCAAGGAGGAATGGTTAAAGAGAACAAGTACAGGAGGAACTGATAGTTCACAAAACCAGAAATTTCGAGGAGGGTCTCAGGGATTACATGGTGTGAGAGAAACAAATAAGGTAAAATGTTTTAATTATCACAACTATGGACATTTTGCTGCAACTTGTCGTAAACCACAACGAGGTAGGGAGACAAATCAAGAGGTGAACTTATCAGAAATCCATGATAATGAACCTGCTTTGCTTATGGTAAAACAAGAAAAAGTGGAAGAACGAACACTCTTGTTGAATGAGAAAGATGTTCGACCAAAGTTAAGCAAAGATTCTGAGATGCAAACTAAATCCAACTTGTTGTATTTGGATAACGGAGCTAGTAACCATATGACTGGGTTACGATCGAAGTTCAAGGAATTGGATGAAAGTATCACAGGTCAAGTGAAAATTGGGGATGGTTCGTTGGTTCATATGAAAAGGAAAGGCTGCTCATGAAGGTTAGAAGATCTGCAAATCGGCTTTACAAGATCATAATGGAATCAAACAAAGGTAGTTGCATGCTGTCAAAATTGAAAGATCCAGAGTGGTTATGGCACTTACGTCTTGGCCATGTAAATTTTCAGGCAATCAAACTAATGTCTAAAAATAACATGGCATATGGGATACCTAAATTGTTAAATCCAAAGGAGATGTGAACCGGCTGTTTGATGTCGAAGCAGGCAAGGGGATTGTTTCCGAGCAAGGCAAACTTTTCATGAAAAGAAACCATTGGAATTGATCCATTGAGATCTTTGTGAACCAATTACTCCAGCCACATTGGGAGTTAACAAATATTTTCTACTTCTTGTTGATGATTTTAGTATGATGTGGACCTATATGCTAAGAAGCAAAGACAAAGTCTTAGAAGCGTTCAAAAAATTTAGAGTGATGATTAAGAAAGAAAAGGAAAACAAGATCAAGGTGCTAAGAACTGATAGAGGAGCGGAGTTTTGCTCTAACCAATTCAAATAATTTTGTGAGGACATGTGCATTATACGATATTTTACTGCACCCTACACACCCCAACAAAACGGGGTTGTAGAGCGCCGAAATCGTACCGTTGTAGCTATGACACACAGTTTTTTTGAAGGAGATGAGACTGCCTTTAACGTTGTGGGGGAAGCTGTAAGGCACACGATATATATGCTGAACAGATTACCTACAAGAGCTCTGACAAGGAAAACTCTTCGCGAAGTATGGACAGGAGAGAAGCCTGATGTGTCATACATTCGAGTTTTTGGGTGTGTCGCTCATATGAAAGTACAAAGTGGGCATACAACGAAATTAGAGGACCGAAGTAAAATGGTTATTTACCTTGGTAGAGAACCCGAGACTAAGGCTTCACGATTGTATGATCCAATTAGTGGAAAAATACTAGTGAGACGTGATGTTGTGTTCGAAGAAAATAGAGTTTGGCAGTGGGAAAATAAAGGAAAAGAAGGTGAACAACTGGGTGGAACCTTTTCGGTGGCTGTTGAAAATGTTACAGGGGTTATCGAAGAATTCAGTGAAGGCTCAAGCTTCTCTGGTAATGGAACAGTAGGGAATGGTGCCAGCATCTCTAGTAACGAAATGGAGGGGAACGGTGAAAGTGGTGCAACAATGAGTAACAGTCTATCAAGTATCAGTCCATTAAGCTCAAATACTGATGAAATCAGTACATCATCAGGTGACAGCAATGAACCCATTAAATTTCATTTACTTGATGAGATTTATAATGAAACACAGGAAATTGAACTCGAAGATGATCTATTGTTGCTGGGAATTGAAGAACCTACAGATTACAAACAAGCAGCGAAAGATAAAGAATGGGAGTTGGCAATGAAGTACGAGATTGATGCTATTGAAAAAATAAGACGTGGGAGCTAGTGGAATTTCCACCAGGACAAAAGCCAATTGGTTTGAAGTGGGTGTATAAAATTAAGCGGAACACAAAGGGTGAAATCGTGAAGTACAAAGCGAGGGTGGTCGCAAAGGGGTATGCTCAACGGCAGGGAGTAGATTTTGACGAAGTTTTCGCACCAGTAACTAGGCTGGAAACAGTAAGGCTTCTACTAGCTTTAGCATCAAAGAATGGTTGGGTAGTAGATCATTTAGATGTCAAGTCTGCTTTCCTCAATGGCGAATTAGAGGAGACGGTGTATGTGACACGACCAGAAGGGTTCATTAAAGAAGGAAAAGAGCAGATGGTGTATAAACTGGTGAAAGCTCTATACGGCTTAAGACAAGCACCGAGAGCATGGTACTCAAAACTCAGCAAGGTTCTCGAGAGAATGGGTTTTGTTAAATGCCCATAAGAGCACGCTGTTTATACAAAATGTGAAGGAGAGGAGGTGCTACTCATTGGTGTATATGTAGATGATATCATGGTCACGGGAACTAGCATCAAGAATGTAAACAAGTTTAAACAGCAGATGGGTGAGATCTTTGATATGAGTGATCTTGGAAGGCTGTCTCATTACTTAGGCATCGAAGTAATTCAAGAGGAGGGATGCAGGAAGCTAAAGCAAACATCATATGCTCAGAGATTTCTCGAGAAATTTGGACTGAAGGACTGCAATTCTGCTAAATTTCCCATGGAACCAAAGGTGTAGAATGATAAAGATGAGAAGGGAAAGCCAGTTAATTCTACGGAATTCAAAATCATGGTAGGAGGTTTGAGGTATCTGGTTCATACTCGCCCCGATATAGCTTTTCAGTAGGTGTTGTAAGTTGCTTTATGGAGAGGCCGACTATTCTTCATCTCAATGCAGCTAAACGCATCCTAAGATATATCACAGGTACACTGGAGTATGGTCTGATTTATTCAAAGGGGACATGTAACTACTTATTTTCTCGATACTTAGACAGTGACATGGGTAACAATGTGGTGGATCGAAGGAGTACAGGTGGAATGGCTTTCTATTTAAATGAAAGTCTGATTACATGGGTATCCCAAAAGCAAAGATGTGTTGCTTTGTCCTCCTGTGAAGCCGAATTCATGGCTGCTACTGCAGCAGCATGCCAAGGAGTGCAGTTACGAAATCTATTAACATAAATAACTGACATGAAGCCTGGAGCCGTGGTGATCTACATTGACAACCGATCAGCAATAGACTTAGCTAAAAATCCTCTATTTCACGGACGTAGTAAACACATTGATATACGATATCATTTTATTCGGGAATGCGTAGAGCGTGGTGAAATTATTGTGAAGCATGTTCGAAGTGAGGAACAATGAGCAGATGTGCTAACTAATCTATGACAATGATTAAGTTCGAAAGGATGCGTGAATTACTTGGAATCAGAAACTTGCAGAAAGGAGTTTAGATTACAGGGAGATTTGTTGGAAATAATCTAAACTCTATATGGTTTATTTGTTTATTTGCATTGGTGTTTGGCAAACGTATTTCTCTGTGTTTTGAATAAGTCACAGTTTATTTAGCTATTTTGTAGGAGCGGTTGAGTACGTGTAGGTGGTGGAGTACTAATAGGAGTTGTTCCTGTTTTATAGGAGTAGTAGTTCTTTTTTCATTATATGTATGCATCGAGTCTGTAGTAATAACTTAACTTTTATTATTATCAAAGTTCAGCAACAAGTTTATCTCTGCAAATACTCATGTGTATTGTTCAGATATCTGGGAATAGTGTGTGCATAGTGTGTGTGTTTATACTGTTAAACTACATCTTCTTCCTATTTTTTCTAAATTATAGTTTACCTTATCCTAGTGCCTTACTATATCTTGTTCCACTATTTTGATAATTATTCAATCACCACGCTAATTACAGAGATCGCATAGATTAAATGGATATTGGGGTATTAATTTCTTCTACTATTAGATGATTGCTCTAAAAGTTGAAACTTTTGGAGAAACACATTATTGTTTCTGTGGTGAACTTCTATTAGGAGTGTCCTGTTGGAACTTGGAAATCATTTTCATCAGTAATGGTTTATCCCTGTTTCTCCGATGAATTTCTGGTTGAGCTCACATTATTGTAATCTCACCCGTTGCTTTCCAGTACAGTATTAAAAATTGCTCAATATCATTTATGCTAGTGTCACATTTGTACGATCCTATTAGAAGTGATTTAACAATCCTTCAAAATAAGGGCACTTGTTCAGGTAAAGAAAGTGGTAGACGTTTAAATGCTATACAACTTAAGAAGAGGAAAATAAATATATTTTGTATAACTATTTTTTAATAAATTCATTTAGTTAAATATTTTATCAAAGCATTTAGATTAATAAATATATAATTAAAATAAATTATAAATAATTTAATCAAATTATAATTTGAAATTAATAAAGCAAACAATTTCTGGAATTTAAAAACAATTCAGTTTAATTATTAAAAAATTAAACTATTAAATAAAATATTAGATTTAAAATAAATTTCTTAAATTTTAATAAATCAAAAATCAAAAACAATTTTTAGGAAAAAGTCTTTCGTTCTTGTGGATCAAAACAATGTAGACTCTAGGTTAGAAAATCGGAACAACTCTGGGTCACGAAGAACATAAGACACTCTGGTAAAACTACAGATTTTGGCGAGGCTCCCATTGTGATGAAAATAACTCTGTTTGAATGATTTTTCAGTTGGGTTTCGTTCAAAATTAAAACAACTAATATTAATTTATAACATCACTAAACAATCAACCGATCATAATTTCCGATCAAAAATTCGAACATCACGTTTGATTTTCGGCCAAACTCAACGCGACAGAAAAACTGAACCACCCTTGACGAATCATAGCTCAAATCTATGCTTATAACTTACTCAATCCTACATAGCAATCAACATGAAAATACTATAAAAAATGACACCAGAAAATCAAATAAAAAATCATGATATAGCCCTCGACTATGATCAACATAACCCGTAATTAAACAATGAAATTAAACACATAATTGAACTGGAAATTACTAAATCAATCTAAATATAACGTAAAAACAAATGAACAATTGATAAAAATGAAACCCTCAAATTTGAAAAAGAAGCCTAAAATCGGGTTTATAAAGTCATTACCCTTTGGAAGAAATTGATGGGCTAAACAGGAAAGTATGATTAGGACTTCGATTTGAGTACTCAAATACTGAAATTGGAGTTCTACATCACCTTCAAATTTGATTTTGATTCTCACTTAAGCTCAAGAACAATAGAAACTGATTTTAGGGGATTTCCTTATTTTTAAAACAATTTTTTTCCTATTTTCCGAAAATATATATGAATTTTTAAAACTATTTATATTTACATAATAATAGTCCTAAAAATATTTGGGGTCTAACTATACCACTTAATAAAAATATTTAGCCCAAAATTAACTAGGGGGAATAATTAATTCTCAAATAATTATAAAAATTATGTCAAAGTTCCTCAAAAATTATGAATTTTCAAAATATGCAATAATATAAATTTGGAATTCCCATGATTTTATAAACATAAAACTACAAATTTTGTGGGATTTGACGTGTCGATTCGGTTCTGGTCTAATAACTTTTAAGAACTCAAAATATTTTATGAATTTAAAATAAACTTCAAATTTTTTTATAAAATATGTTAATGCACGCAAAATGATGCAGATAGTGGCATACAAGATCCATGTTAACATAATTAATTTCCAATAGTAATTAAGCGCATTTTGACACGTAACAAATATCCGAAAAATAACAATATTTGAAAATGTTTACATGTATCTAAATAATTGAAATAGTGACTAATCTGGGCAAACATTATACATACCATTTTTTAAATTATGAAAAACAGTTATTTTAGAATTTATATAATTGAATGACTCTTTGAGAAAAAAGAGAATTACACGAATTTTTTTTAGTAAGGTAAAAAGATAAAGATATATTCTATGCTTTACATTTAAGTTTGTCTTGTAGAATAATTATCAACCAAATCTTTATGTAAACAAAATAATTTTAAAATATTAACATGTATTTATTCTTCATAAATTTTATAATTTTTTCATGAAAAAGAAAACTATAAATGCATATTATCATTCCAATCAATTTCAGAATATTTCTTGCATTGCACTTCACTACATCAGAAATTGGCCAAAACGAACATCGATTCCATAGCCGTTTGGAAGAAAACCGTACAGAAAATCCCTAAAAATTTTGGTAGCATGTGGTAAATGTTTCACCACTGTTTAATATTGAAAACATGTATTTTTCAAGCATATAAATTAAGTTGTTCAAGTCTATTATCTTAAGAATTTTTTATATGAAATAAATTGAATTATTAGTCTCATGTTGAAAGTACATAGTTACTCATAATAAATCAACCCATATATATAAAATGAGATATGATAAGTAATATTTATAACGAGAATAACATATAGAAAATTTTGATTAATATTATAAATTAGTATAATACTGCACAATACTAGGACTCTTTTTCCTACCATGAATTCTAATTTAAAGATACACACTAACCGTTAACAAACATAAGGAATATGTCCACAACATATTCTTCACATAATCAAAGTTTTTACTTAATAAATATATTTTAAAATCATAATCTAGACCCTTGACCAGCAACTAGAATATATGTATACTCTAGAACTTTGTCAGAGTCTATATATGAGAGTAAACTCATTTGAGTAGAAAAAAATATTTAATGTAAACCAAAAAAATCAGATAAAGTAGAAGAAAAAACATCTGAGGGAGCTATCAATAGAAGTTGAAAATAGTCGGGTATTTCAAGTAATTTATTGAACTTATTGTTTAATAGAAAAAAGTTATAATAAATATTGTTAGTTAATACACTCTATTTTTCATTATATTATTTTCCAAATTTATTCTAAATTCTGATTTATTTAGTTTACATAGAGTAGCTATCGATGTTTGTTCCATCCTTCATAGAGTTTGTAATCCTAATTTATATAATACAAACTGAGACATCTTTGTTCTGTGTTTATTACAATTCCAAGAATTAAGAATAAAAAACAAACATGAACATTAATTCTTATATTCATCCTTTCTTGTACAAGTAATTTTACTAATTCTGCACAACTATCACAATGATATAATAGTCATGATAAAAATATTTATTTTACCTATTACTCGGCCACCTACCCTAACTCACCCACAAAATTGATAATCTATAAAGATATTTTATTCAAAATAATAAATAATAAAGATGCTCTCCATATTAAATTTTGAAAATAAGATGGTTGTGTCCGAACTTGGAATGATGGAATAAATTGTGGACTTAGGAGCTCCCATGAAAACTAATAAAATTTTAATATAGTTGTCCGTTATTTGAGTGTGTGCGTGTATAGATATATCCGATATAATTGTCGATTATTTGTGTGTGCTTATTCATACGAACACACACACATACATATATACATATTAAATTTTATTTTTTACTATTATTTGTGTATTTGTGCATCTTGATCTTGACTACTTAATTTTTGTACATGTTTGTATTTCGTGTTTAGATTCGTTGTAATGATTTACTAAGTTTACTTGATCACCTTGTTTTAACCTTGACCAATTCATTTTCGTTCAAGAGGCATGCGACAAAACAACAAAAATACTACATTTGTCATTAAAGCTCTTGCAAATCAGAAATATCCAATTATTAAATTTATTGAGGACACACAACTAGATTTGTACATTACACTATCTAACCTCCCGATATTTCGCAATAAATTTGTAGATGAATTTTCTTTGTATAAATTGAATTTGTCCAAAAATTTGAGTGTAAGTTGGTTCAAATTGGATGAAGTGATATAGTGAAGACCAATGAACCTACATGTTACAGCCTTACAATGAGTTTTTAAGTTTATTAACGGTTAATAATGAAACCATTTTTTCATTACGGATCAGAAACGTCCAACATGATGTATAAAATATCTGCTTTAGCCAACATGTTCAACTTTTGACCGGAAATTATGCGACTGTCTATATGGAAGGATTCTAGAGTCGTGATACTTTGAGGAAGTCAACAAGTACTATACAAATCAATATTTCAGTTGTTGGTTATTTGTGTGTATATTGTAGATTTTCATCCAGTAAACGGTACAAATTCCTAAATATTCGAATTTTATTAAAATTATATGTGTTCATATGTCTTGACCTTGACGGCCTATTTTTTGCGGTTTTCATATGACACACGATAAAATATGAGTTGGTAAATTTTCATTGGCTTCTCCTTATTAATTTCAATGAACCCCCTGCATATGCAATAAAAAAAACTCCACATATACATTACACATACCCTATTTATGCCCTTGTTCGAATTATATGTTCAATTTTTTAGTAATGATTCAGTAATTGTTGAATTTATGAGAATTTGATTATATGATATGGATTGGGGTGTAATACATAGATCAGAAATACTGAAAATGTGTACATATTTGCTTAAGACTACTCTATCATAGACACATGAAAAAAGGTACACATCTACCTATGCCTATCCCATCGTAAACACAAGAAATAAAAAAGGATGATAAGACCAATAAAACCAAACATAAGAATTTTACTTGACAATCCAATACCATCACATGAGAGAAACATAAAGCATGTGAGAGAGTCTCTATCAAACAAAGTGAAACCAACATAAAAACCCCAACCAAAATCAATTTATTTAATGTTTAGGAACGAGGAACAAATTGAAAATCACAATCGTGATTTAAACTATATGACAAGGATTGGGTTAATATATGATGATATATGTAATTTTTAATTAGGTCATATAACAAGACATTGGTGCATTGATTTTATGATAATAGTTAAAATATAGAACAAAAGATCTATAGTTTGAGATGCTATATTATGGTAATTTTTTAGCTGACTAACTCTGGACAAGTTAACGACCAAAACACAATTGATGCACACAACAAATATACAATCGTAGCTTGTGTATGAAGATCATTACTAACATCACAATTGTAAGAATTAGGACGTGGAGAGGAATTTAGGAGAACAAGAAATTAACAACTACTAAGTGTATCATATATTTGAATAAGTAAGACAAATTGATAACAATTGAAGTCATGATGGAAGATGAGATTGTTGGAGATACCAAACCGGGTTCACTTCAATTTTTCTTGGATTTCTCTGGGGTTGTGTTCAATATTTTTGGTCGGTTTCCTTTTCAGTCTGGGTTTCATTGGGACTGGACTAGTGGTTTATCTTATGTAATGTGTTCCTTATTATTAAATTAAAAATTTTAGACATAAGAATTGCGTTGGCCGGTTTTTCGTGTAAAGAGGATGATAATTTTGGATATAAGTTGTCTTCGTAAAAGATATCATTAAAAAGTGGCAATAATTATAGTAAGTAGCTCGTCATACAATTGATGAATTGAAATATATTTTACCGTTTCCATTGAGTAAATTTCAAATTTATAATTTTGGTACAATATAGTAAGATAAGTCATTTGACTACTATAATGCACAATTGTTATTTTTAAATGAACAAGATTCCTCTGTTCGCCACCAATTACCGTGGAAAGAATTGGATTTACTGCTTCCCTGCACCAAAATTACTAAGTGAACATACTAGTGAAGCATTCGACGATAGATTGGTCCAACTGCCAGAAGGATACTGATGGGGAGATTTTAATCCAATCCAAGAAATAGGTTTCTAGGTGTCTTGGATTGAGAAGGATCTATGGATGCCTTTGGTATTTGCAATTGGCAGAGGAAGCCTTTGAACATTTTAACCAAAATAATGTAATGGAATGTACAAAGAGATCCATAGCCATCAGACGTATAATATGCGGGAAATTAATGTGCACAACTAATATTTCGAATGATGTAGATTTTATGGAAAATTTAAGGCTCTACGTGAATAAAATCATTGGCCAATGTACAATTTCAAATTGTATGATCAATTCTATGTTAGCTAAGTTTTTAGTATTTTTATATGTCATTGTGTAAGATCAAATATATTTATTTAAAGGTAAGTACGATATGAATAAAATGAGGATCTAAGGTGTCTTCTCGAAACTATCACGCATATTATTTTATATATTATGCATTAAGCAACACACACTATTTTATGCATCATGCACTAATACTGGATATGGAAACGCCTTCCGCGCTATTTGTAAATTTTTGACTTTTAGGATATGGGTTGGGCTATAAATCATTTAGTTTTTTATCTTAGTGATTTTTTTTGTTTGGACGAATGGTTTCTGATTTTTCAAATGCAAAGCTTTCAACAAACATATCTGCATTTCAAGTATACCACGTGCATGACAATTATACAATATTAAGTTATTGTTAATTATGATGGTTATTTTAGAATTTAAATAATACATGACTCTATAAGAAAAAAAGAGAATTACATGAAAATTATTTTAGTAAATTAACAAGATATAGAAATATTCCCTGATTTACATTTAAGCTTATAATTCTACAATAATTATCAACCAGATCTTTATGTAAAACAGAGTAAATTGAAAATATTAATATGTATTTATTCTTCATAAATCTTATGATTTTTCTATAAAAAAAAGAAAAAGATGAACCGTGCATATTCTCATTCTAATCAAATTCGAAATATTTCTTAAAATATCCGGTTCACTACATTAGATATTCACACCAAGTCTCTGCTGTAGATGAGCGCTCTTGTCTATGTTTGGTTCTTACTGCTACAAACTCTTCACATTTCCTCTTCAAATTACTCTCTAAACATTTTGTTTCTGTTTCCTCTCAAGTTCCCCTCTCTTGCTCCCACATCTAATCACCTATATACACCTGTAATTCTTTTCAAGTAATGGCAATGGAGACTGAGTTTGAATTCTATGAATTTAAGCATAGGTTTGCCTTGTACGATCCAGCTTCGTATTTCGATGAAAATATTAGCGACCAGCATTTTAATCTTTACCATACCATCGACCAGACACTTGTTTATAGGCTAGTCTGTAAACTTGGTCATAAAATTGATGAATCTATGTTTGTGGTGGTATTCTTAATCTGGCTGGAAAGAATCTGTCATAGCAAGAATGCTTTCCACAAAGTAATTTCTTGGCCATTTCATTTGATTAACCAACTTGTTTGATCCTCGTTTGCTTCAGATGTTATGCTCTCGTGAAATCAACGTGGTCTACTTTCGGGAGAAACGAAGTAAGGTCAATGAGAGTGTCAGGAATATAGTCTCTGAAGTTTGTGTGAGGGCGTTTAGAGATATACTGACAAGTGATAGTCAGTTTGTAGATGTTCATGGAGATAGGATGTGGTTTGGTTCTAACACCAATCCAGTTTTTGTGCCACGTCCTCCTTTGTACCACAATGTTGTAGGTCGGTTTCCTCAACCAGGGTTAGGTGCAAACTTGGGTCCTAGAAATTATATGGGTCACTGTAACACCCCCTTCTTAAAATAGAAGGGAAATATTACTTAAAATCCATAAACCTGCAAACATAGCACTAATATATTTCTAACAATAATTAAACAGTCTAAAATCTCCAAAATAATATTAAATCTCCAAAATGTCTAAACCAAATATATAAATGCTGAAATCTCTAATAAGTAATTATGTCTGAATAATGATAGAAGTCTGAAATCCTAAGAACGAAATAAAGGGAGCTCTCCATCACACAGTCCCAGATCCCCCTAAGCACCTGCCAGAAATAAAATACGGCATGAGCCAAACGCCCAGTACGGATTTGGAATACAAATTATAAAATAAAAGATCAGAAATAAATAATCAGCAATTTTCAATAAAATAACAATTTTAAAAATAAGTAAGGCTGAAACAACGAGGGGTTAGGATATTTTATACCGAGATCAGAACAGATACAAATACACACATCATAGGGTACCTAATGCGTGCAACAGAATGGATAATGTGTACGGCATATACAACATCACCATAAATCAAATCACAAATCAAACTCTGGGTGCACCCACGTATCCTAACAAATATCAAATGCGCAAAAGCTCCTCCCAAGAGCTAACAGAAGGATACGCCGTGACCAATCACACTGTCACGGAAGTGTCATGTCACTGGTGCCGCAATGACATGGCTGTAGTACCCCTGCAGCTGGTTAACTCGGTATACCCTATATCACGCTAAGGGTTCAAAATAAATATTCTCGCAAAATTTAAATCTCACCTGAGATAAATGATACAAATTTCCAAAGCAGGTGGGTGTCATAAATAATTTTTGAAAACCGCGTAAACAGATATCTAAATTTTGAAAATCAAATTTTAAAACAATTTTCGGAAATTAAAACGGTCATAGCAAATATTAACGGAATGAACTAAAAGTAGAACGGAATGAATCAAATAAATATAATGGACAAGAGGAGTAGCTCTGAATAAAAGGGGACAGAATCCGTACCTCGAAATCGCAACTTAATACTAACGAATTACGCAAATGATCCGCTAATTTCTCGGCCCGAATCTAATTATAAAAAAAATATAATTTATAATTAATATTATTGCTTTTTAAAAAAATTTATTTCTCAAATAACCCAAAATAAAATTTATATTAGTTAAATTTAACAGTTCCTAAGCACGAGTTAAATTACTGACAGACACACCACAAACCAGTCATGCTATTATCATACTTTACATACAAGTCTAGTACCAATTTGGAAATGTATGCACTGTGCTATCTAAATTAATTAAATAAAGAATGTAGACATATAGCTTAGCCAAGTCAGATAGGTTAACATGATTCACCGCAAAAATAATAATTGGTTATTTAAAAAAAATAAAAAAATAAATAACAAAGTACATATGCATACTAATAATAGCATTACATGCAAGGATCTCAATTAGTACACAACATATACATGGCATGTCATATGTATATTATAATGACATAAAAGTGACCTTCCAATACCAACTTACAGTAACAATAAAACCAAAGAAATAAATAACTCATTTAATTATAAAGGAAAAGATTTTAATTTGACTAACATGTACATACTCACTTACATATAATTGTACAATAATCTCACATTATTTTAACAACTCAAGACACATGTAACTTAAATATACTATCAATTAATTAATAAAATATGTATACTTAAACAAATCCATTGACATTATAAAACTATATCCAAGCCATGCATACGTACTAACAAAACTAAACAAAAAGAAAATATTATTTATTATTAAACAAATATATAATAAAAATTATTATTACATAACCCCAGTTGAACACGAGCAACAGACCATTAATTAATAACCTTTAATTATTACAAACTATATGAATCAGGGAGTGTACACAAGTCACACGGTCTCATGCTCATCTGTAATAATAACCTTTAATTATTTACACATTCCATATGTTACTCACAAGACCCTCAATATCGATAAAATATTATATAATTGTAATAGTGATGCATATACAGCCTACACAAATCAACTAGATTACAATCCTACATCATGGCAAGCAGGGGAGAAACTATATGTACCCGATTATTAATTTTAATAACAATTCATGAATAATTACCCGTTATTGTGGGCACAGAACTATTGTACCGGGATGAGCCTCTGTTCCTCACCTCCTCTCCTCGCTCTCCTCTTCTTTTTCTCGCCGCAACAGTCTCTTGATTATTAGGGTTATAATAATAACATGAGATTTTTATTTAAGAGGTGTGTCTATTATATATAGACCATGTATCACTCCTTTTCCTATTCTAATTACTAACTCAAAATAAATTCTTTTTTTTATTCTTATTCTAATTTGAATCAAATTCATTACTAATTATTATTATTATTATTATTATTATTATTATTATTATTATTATTATTATTATTATTATTTTAAATCACTGATATTACATATATACCCTCTTAAAAAGGATTCTGTCCCCGGAATCAAACGAAACTAAATACTCGTACCTGAATCGAATAAATGCGGATATTTCTCACGAATAGATTCTTCTAATTCCCAAGTAGCTTCTCTCTCAGAATGATTTTTCCGCAAAACCTTCACAAACGGAATGGTGTTCTTCCTCAAAACTCGCTCCTCTCGAGCTAAGATAGCCTCAGCTTCTTCCTCACAAGAAAGATCCTCTCTAATCTTATGTAATGGGTACTGAACTACGTGTAATGGATGATATTTGTAGCCCCTCAAAACCGACACATGAAACACATTATGCACATGAGATAGTTGTGGTGGCAACGCAACTCTATAAGATACTTCCCCTACTTTCTCCATAACGTCAAAAGGGCCAACATATCTCGGACTAAGCTTTCCCTTCATACCAAAACGCTTCACACCCTTACAAGGCGACACCTTTAAGAACACATGATCACCTGGCTCAAATCCACCAAACTTCCGATGTTGGTCCGCATAACTCTTTTGACGAGATCGAGCTTCCTTCAGATTTTCTTTAACTTTCTCTACCTTCTCATTAGTAATTCTAACTAACTCTGGCCCTTCGATGACTCTCTCACCAACCTCATCCCAACAAGATGGTGCCCTACATCTCCTACCATACAGATCCTCAAATGGTGGCATACCAATACTCGCGTGCCAACTGTTATTATACGCAAACTCAACCAGATATAAATATTTATCCCAATCACCTGTCCACTCTAACACGCAAGCCCTCAACATATCCTCCAATGTCTGAATCGTCCTCTCTGACTCTCCATCGGTCTGCGGATGATAAGCTGTACTGAAATTAAGCCTCGTACCCCAAGCTTGCTGGAATCCCTTCCAAAATGTGATGTAAACCTCGTATCTCTGTCAGAAACTATCGACACAGGCACACCATGCAGTCTAACAATATCTCGCTGAAAAATCTCTGTCAACTCATGAACATGAGTAGTCTCTCTAATAGGCAAGAAGTGAGCGGACTTAGTGAGTCTATCAATCACCACCCATATGACATCGTTCTTCTTGAAAGTCCTCGGCAAATGAGTCACAAAATCCATAGTAATGTTTTCCCACTTCCAAACTGGAATATCTAGCTGATGCAATAATCCACTAGGCCTCTGATGGTCTATCTTCACTTGTTAACATGTAAGACATTTTCCCACAAATTCTGCTATATCTCCCTTCATTCCACTCCACCAGAAATGCTTCTTTAAATCTCCATACATCTTGGTGGAACCTGGATGAATAGAAAATGAAGAACTATGAGCCTCCTTCAAAATTTCCTCACGAATCGTCGGGTCTGCGGGCACGCACAATTTACTACCCAGCCACATCACACCCTCATCATCGACATGAAATTATGTTTGCTTTCCACCTGCCACCTCGGATCTAATAGCTTCCAAACCTGTATCACTCTTATGAGCTTCTTTAACCCTTGAAACAAGATTCGGTTCCACTTTCAAATTTGCAATGCTACCACTTGATCCTCTAACATACAACTCAACACCCAAGCGCTCCAAATCTGAAATAAGGTGCGGCTGAGTAATGAGAGATGCAACACTCCCCAAGTTCTTCCTACTAAGAGCGTCTGCCACTACATTAGCCTTCCCCGGATGGTACTAAATATTTGCATCATAATCCTTAAGAAGTTCAAGCCACCTCCGCTGCCTCATGTTAAGCTCCTTCTGAGTAAAGATGTATTTGAGACTCTTGTGATCAGTAAAGATGTCACAAGTCTCTCCATAAAGATAGTGTCTCCAGATCTTCAAAGCAAAGACCACTACTGCTAACTCCAAGTCATGGGTAGGATAGTTTACCTCATAAGGTTTAAGTTGCCTAGAGGCGTAGGAAATCACTTTCCCATGCTGCATAGGCACACACCCCAATCCTCTCTTAGAAGCATCAATATAAACCTGAAAACCTCCACTCCCTGATGACAACACAAGTATTGGAGCTGACACCAACCTCTTCTTTAACTCTTGAAAGCTCTTATCACGATCATCGTTCCACTCGAACTTAATTCCCTTCCTCATTAGCTGAGTCAATGGAAAAGCTATGGAAGAGAAACCTTCCACAAAATGCCTGTAGTAACCTGCCAAACCCAAGAAACTCCTCACCTTCGTCACATTGCTAGGTCTGGGCCAATTAGTAATAGCCTCGACTTTCGCAGGATCCAACTCAATGCCCCTACCAGATACAATATGCCCCAAGAATGCCACTTCCTCCAACCAGAATTCACACTTGGAAAATTTCGCAAACAACTTCTTCTCCCTCAAAATTTCAAGTACAGTACGTAAATGCTCCTCATGCTCCTCTCTGCTCCTAGAGTATATCAAGATATCATCGATGAAGACCACCACAAATTTATCCAGATAATCATGAAAGACCCGATTCATCAAATCCATAAATACCGCTGGTGCATTCATCAACCCAAAGGACATCACGAGAAACTCATAATGACCATAACGAGTGCGAAATGCAGTCTTCGGAATGTCTTCCTCCCTAACTCGTAACTGATGGTAACCAGATCTCAAATCTATCTTCAAAAAGTACTTCGCCCCTTGTAACTGATCAAACAAGTCATCAATGTGTGGCAAAGGATACCTGTTTCTGACAGTCACCTTATTCAACTCCCTGTAGTCAATGCACAACCTCATGGAACCATCCTTCTTCTTCACAAACAGCACTGGAGCGCCCCAAGGAGATACACTTGGCCTAATAAATCCTCTATCCAACAACTCTTGCAACTGCTCCTTCAATTCTTGCAACTCAAGTGGTGCCATTCGATAAGGCGCCTTGGAAATAGGCTCAGCACCTGGAACTAGTTCAATAGTAAACTCCACCTCTCTATGTGGTGGCAAACCTGGTAGCTCATCGGGGAACACATCTTCATACTCCCTCACAACTGGATAATCCTCGATGCGAGGTTCATCCTTCGATGTATCCTTCACGAAAGAAAGGTAGCCATCACAGCCCTTAGACAACAATTTACTCGCCTTTAGAGCAGAAATTAACTTAACATCCCCCTTCGGCTGAGACCCTTGGTATACAAATTCTGGTTTATCTGTATCCCCAAAGATCACCCTTTTTCCTTGACAATCAATTGTGGCACGATGTTCACTCAACCAATCCATACCCAAGATAACATCAAAGTCATGCATCTCCATCGGAAGCAAGTTAACCTTATAATTTCTATCTCCAACAGCTATCGGACACTCTCGATACATATCAGAAATAATAACAGAATTCCCCATCGGGGTAGAAATAGACATATGAGGATATAATAATGAAGGTGCAACGTCAAGATGACAAACAAACAATAAAGACACAACAGAATGGGTTGAACCAGTATCAAATAACACATAAGCATCACGTCTACCAACAAGAAGTGTTCTTGAAACGGTACATGAATTAGCTACTACCTGATTTGCCGTCAATGCAAACACTTTGGCTGTAGGATTCTGCTGACTTCCACTGCCACTACCACCGCCACCTCCTCCTCCGCCAGGGTTGCGTGACACTGTGCAATCCTTTGCCCTATGGGACAAGCTACCACACAAGAAACAAGCCCCAGTCTGTCTGTAACAAGCTCTACCTGGATGATGTCCACCACATGTAGCACAAAGAGCCACTGGAATCATATTGGGGTTTCCCCCATATACTGAGTAACGGCTCTGCCCCTGCTGACGATTCTGCCACTGCCTAGGTTGCTTCTGTCGTTGAAACTGCTGATTCTGATTCTGACCAACATACTGATTCCGACCGTGGAATGACTGACAACCCCTATTCTGATTTTGTCCGCGCCACTGTCCCTGCTGACCATTCTGACCTCCATACCACTGTCTACCCTGTGCAAAACCCTGATCATCCCTAGTCCTCTTACTACCACTGTTAAACCTGGAAGTCCTGAAATCTATGCGCTCCTTCTCAACATCTTTGCTGCATCAGCCGCCTCTGCCACATTATCAAATTTAAAAGAAATTATGGAACCCCTCAGATGAGACTTCAACCCCCATTTAAATTTATCAGCCTGCTGCGCAGCAGTCCCTGCAACTGTCCCAGCAAATCCAGCCAGCCTTATAAACCTCGCCATATAATCAGTAATGCTCTCATCCTGGTGCTGCATAATAGAATGAAACTCCCTCAAATAAGCCTCCCTATCAGCATTAGAGAAGTACTGCTCATAGAATACTTCCCTGAATCCCTGCCATTCCAAAGCCTCTGCATACTGCTCCCCTTTAGTACCTTTCACTCCTCTCCACCACCTCTGAGCATCGCCCTCCAACTTATACACAGCTAACCTGACCTTCTGAATCTCATAACAACCTAGTGCATCAAAAATCTTCCCGAGATGAACAATCCAATTTTCAGCATCAATGGGAGTCGGTGCTGCACTAAAAGAGTCGGGTTTCTGCTTCACAAACCTCTCCAACCATACAAACGGCTCCAGCTGATGGCCCTGACCATTCTGATTCTGATTACCATTGCCATTCTGATTTCCGTTTCCATTTTGATTTCCCTCTCCATTCTGATTTCCTTCTCCATTCCGATTTCCCTCTCCATTCTGATTTTCTTGGTTTGCCAAAGCCTGCTGTACACCCTGAGCCACTGCTTGCCCTATCATCTCAGTAAGCTGAACGGGGTCAATATGAAAAGGATCACGTCTAGGAGGCATCTACAATATAAAATAGCGAACGAATGAAGATTACGAGAATAAATATGATGAAGCAGTTATAAACAGATTTCAAATGATAAAGCAGAATACCCATCCTATTGTCTACCCAAACTCACAGGTCAACCTAAGTAGGTTTTCTACAAGAAAGAACCTAAGCTCTGATACCATCTCTGTAACACCCCCTTCTTAAAATAGAAGGGAAATATTACTTAAAATCCATAAACCTGCAAACAGAGCACTAATATATTTCTAACAATAATTAAACAGTCTAAAATCTCCAAAATAATATTAAATCTCCAAAATGTCTAAACCAAATATATAAATGCTGAAATCTCTAATAAGTAATTATGTCTGAATAATGATAGAAGTCTGAAATCCTAAGAACGAAATAAAGGGAGCTCTCCATCACACAATCCCAGATCCCCCTAAGCACCTGCCAGAAAAAAATACGGCATGAGCCAAACGCCCAGTACGGATTTGGAATACAATTTATAAAACAAAAGATCAGAAATAAATAATCAGCAATTTTCAATAAAACAACAATTTTAAAAATAAGTAAGGCTGAAACAACGAGGGGTTAGGATATTTTATACCGAGATCAGAACAGATACAAATACACACATCATAGGGTACCTAATGCGTGCAACAGAATGGATAACGTGTTCGGCATATACAACGTCACCATAAATAAAATCACAAATCAAACTCTGGGTGCACCCACGTATCCTAACAAATATCAAATACGCAAAAGCTCCTCCCAAGAGCTAACAGAAGGATACGCCGTGACCAATCACACTGTCACGGAAGTGTCATGTCACTGGTGCCGCAATGACATGGCTGTAGTACCCCTACAGCTGGTTAACTCGGTATACCCTATATCACGCTAAGGGTTCAAAATAAATATTCTCACAAAATTTAAAACTCACCTGAGATAAATGATACAAATTTCCAAAGCAGGTGGGTGTCATAAATAATTTTTGAAAACCGCGTAAACAGATATCTAAATTTTCAAAATCAAATTTTAAAACAATTTTCGGAAGTTAAAACGGTCAAAGCAAATATTAACGGAATGAACAGAAAGTAGAACGGAATGAATCAAATAAATATAACGGACAAGAGGAGTAGCGCTGAATAAAAGGGGACAGAATCTGTACCTCGAAATCGCAACTTAATACTAACGAATTACGCAAATGATCCGCTAATTTCCCGGCCCGAATCTAATTAAAAAAAATATAATTTATAATTAATATTATTGCTTTTTTAAAAAAAATTATTTCTCAAATAACCCAAAATAAAATTTATATTAGTTAAATTTAACAGTTCCTAAGCACGAGTTATATTACTGACAGAGACACCACAAACCAGTCATGTTATTATCATACTTTATATACAAGTCTAGTACCAATTTGGAAATGTATGCACTATGCTATCTAAATTAATTAAATAAAGAATGTAGACATATAGCTTAGCCAAGTCAGATAGGTTAACATGATTCACCGCCAAAATAATAATTGGTTATTTAAAAAAAAATAAAAAAATAAATAACAAAGTACATATGCATACTAATAATAGCATTACATGCAAGGATCTCAATTAGTACACAACATATACATGGCATGTCATATGTATATTATAATGACATAAAAGTGACCTTCCAATACCAACTTACCAGTAACAATAAAACCAAAGCAAGAAACAACTCATTTAATTATAAAGGAAAAGATTTTAATTTGACTAACATGTACATACTCACTTACATATAATTGTACAATAATCTCACATTATTTTAACAACTCAAGAGACACATGTAACTTAAATATACTATCAATTAATTAATAAAATATGTATACTTAAACAAATCCATTGACATTATAAAATTATATCCAAGCCATGCATACCTACTAACAAAACTAAACAAAAATAAAATATTATTTATTATTAAACAAATATATAATAAAAATTATTATTACATAACCCCGGTTGAACAAAATACGAGCAACAGACCATTTACAAACTATATGAATGAGGGAGTGTACACAAGTCACACGGTGTCATGCTCATCTATAATAATAACCTTTAAGTATTTACACATTCCATATGTTACTCACAAGACCCTCAATATCGATAAAATATTATATAATTGTAATAGTGATGCATATACAGCCTACACAAATCAACTAGATTACAATCCTACATCATGGCAAGCAGGGGAGAAACTATATGTACCCGATTATTAATTTTAATAACAATTCATGAATAATTACCCGATATTGTGGGCACAGAACTATTGTACCGGGATCAGCCTCTGTTCCTCACCTCCTCTCCTCGGTCTCCTCTTCTTTTTCTCGCCGCAACAGTCTCTTGATTATTAGGGTTATAATAATAACATGAGATTTTTATTTAAGAGGTGTGTCTATTATATATAAACCATGTATCACTCCTTTTCCTATTCTAATTACTAACTCAAAATAAATTCTTTTTTTTATTCTTATTCTAATTTGAATCAAATTCATTACTAATTATTATTATTATTATTATTATTATTATTATTATTATTATTATTATTATTATTATTATTATTATTATTATTATTATTATCATCATTATTATTTTAAATCACTGATATTACAGTCACGTCCGGAATGTATTGGAAAATCCCGATGCTGATTTAAGTGAAATTTTTGGAGGAATGCATGTGGTGGATGGTTGCGAGGATGAACCTCATGTTGCACCAGAAGATCGAACAATCTTTTTTAACATTCTCCAAAGGCTACTACCTCCCTGAATCGGATATTCGAGAATTCTTCACAAGGTATAAAATTAATTTAATATGTAATATTCATCCAGATGTATGCAAATCCATAACTATACTATATATAGTGTTGAAAATTTGTTTATGTGGTGAGTAAGTAAATATATGTTTACATGCCTTTCCTCTGTGTTCAGGATTTTTGGCGATTTCATTGAAGTCATCTACATGCAAGATGTGTCGAGTGATGAACAACCATTGTACGCTAGAATGGTTTGCCGTTCTTCTTCCATCATTCCACACATTGCTCCTCCCGGAATAAAGACCAAGTACTCCATTTATGGGAAGCAAATCTGGGCTAAAAAGTATATCAAGAGAAGTTGCGAGTCCACTTCTGATGATTAGTAAAAAAAACATCTGAACTAGCCTTTTTTTCACCTGTTTATGTTAAAGTTGGTGGCTTGTGGTAAATGTTTCACCACTGTTTAATATTGAAAACATGTATGTTAAAAATAAATAATATATTTTTGACTATTAAAATAATAGAATTGTGTGGGAGTCTCTAGAATAATCTTGGTACATGTATTAGTATTTTTCTATGTTCAATGCATTGGTGTAGGTTTATGTAATCTCTAGATACATGTATCTTGGTCAAGTGATGTCTATTGGAGTCTAAGAGTTATCTAGATCTTTCTATGGAGTCCTATATAAAGCCTTGTACCATGTCATTTATAATCAAGTAATTTTTCAAGTAATACATTTCTTCTCCTAAATTGTCTTGTGTGAGTTTGAGTGAGATCCTTTCTTCCAACAAAGTGGTATCAAGAGCCAAAGGTTCTACTTCTACTTGTCTTCAAAGAAGGCTTGTGTGGTGTAAAGAAGAAGGAGATCATGGCAAATGGAATGTCTCAATGGCAAATGCCAAAGTTCACCAAAGATAATTATGAGAATTGGTGCATTCGTATGAAGGCGATCCTTGGAGCAAATGATGTGTGGGAAATTATGGAGAAAGGATTGGAGGTACCCGAAAATGAAGCAAATTTGAATCAAGTTCAAAAAGATCAACTTCAAGCCCAAAGAAAGAAGGATCAAAAGGCGATCATGATCATTCATCAATGTTTGGATGATTCTATGTTACAAAAAGTGGCTTCCCCAACAACGTCAAAGAAAGTTTGGGATACTCTCAAATCTTCTTTTAGTGGCGATGCTAAAGTAAAGAGAGTTCGGCTACAAACACTTCGTGGCAAGTTTGAGGCTTTGCGAATGAAGGAATCCGAATCAATCTCAGATTATTTTTCAAGGGTCTTGACCGTTGTCAATCAAATGAAAAGTTCTTTGTTCACTTGACTCTAAATTTGATTACAAAGTTGTGGCAATTGAGGAGGCTAAAGATATAGATGAAATGACTATTGATGAGCTTATGGGATCATTACAAGCCCATGAAGAAAAAATAATAAAGAAGGAGCCAATTGAACAAGCCTTACAATCAAAGTTATCTTTTAAAGATAATAATAGAAGGTATATGAGGAGCCAAAGAGGTCTTGGACAAGGACGTGGAAGATGATTTGTATATGGACAAGGAAGAGGTCGTGGCCAACAAAGGGAGGAAAGTCAAAAGTATGAAAGATTGTACGAGACAAGAAATTCAAGAGGCCGTGGCAAGAAATTCAAAAGTATGAAAGGTTACACCAAGGTATGGCAAGTCAAATGTTAAATGCTATAATTGTCAAAAATTTGGTCATTATGCTTCCGAGTGTCACGCTTCAAAAAATCAAGTGGAGGAGAAAGCTAATTTTGTTGAAGATAAAGACAATGTTGATGAGCCCACTTTGCTTCTAACGCATAAAGGAGAAGTAAATTGTGAAGATAATGTGTGGTATCTTGATAGCGGCGCAAGTTATTATATGTGTGGCAATAAAAATTTGTTCGTGGATCTTGATGAGAAAGTGAATGGAAAAGTCACTTTTGGAGACTCTTCGGGAGTGCCCATCAAAGGCAAAGGTAACATCTTAATTCGCTTGAAAAATGGAGATCATAATTTTATTTCAAGTGTTTATTATGTGCCTAGCATAAAAAATAATATCTTGAGTTTGGGGAAACTAATGAAGAAAGGCTATACCATCACCATGAAAGATGGATTTCTCAATTTGAGAGATTCTAATGATAATTTAATTGCAAAGGCGCCTATGACCAAGAATCGTATGTTTATTCTCAAAATTCAAAATGATGTTGCAAAATGCTTTAAGGCTTGTGTTGGAGATTCTTCTTGGCTTTGGCATCTTAGGTTTGGGCACTTAAACTTTGATGGACTAAATTCACTATCAAAGAAGCATATGGTGAATGGATTTCCATCAACCATCCAAACTAAATTTGTGAAGGATGTCTTTTCGGAAAACAATCAAGAAAGAGGTTTCCAAAGGAATCTATGTCAAGAGCAAAGGAGCACCTTGAACTCATTCACTCCGATGTATGTGGGCCTTTTAATCCTCCATCTTTTAGTAAGAATCGCTATTTCTTGTTATCCATTGATGATTTTAGCCGCAAGACATGGGTGTACTTTCTCAAAGAGAAGTCTCAAGTTTTTGAATGCTTCAAAAAGTTCAAAGCCCAAGTTGAAAAAGAGACCAAGTATCAAATAAAAGCCATTCGTTCGAATCGGGGAGGTGAATTCAATTCAAAGGAGTTCTTGCAATTTTTTGAAGCTCATGGTATTAGACAACCCGCAACGATTCCAAGATCACCGCAACAAAATGGAGTCGCTAAAAGAAAAAATAGGAGCATTCTTAACATGGCTCGAAGCATGCTAAAGAGCAAGAATATGCCTAAGGAATTTTGTGCCGAAGCGGTAGATTGTGCCGTCTACTTGTCAAATAGATGTCCCACGAGAAGTGTTAAAGACATAACTCCGCAACAAGCATGGAAAGGAAAGAGACCATCTATTGCTCACTTAAGAGTTTTTGGAAGCATAGCTTATGCACACGTCGATGATGAGCTAAGAACAAAGTTGGATTACAAGAGTGAAAAGTATGTGTTTGTTGGATATGATGCAAGAGCAAAGGGGTACAAACTTTACAACCCCATCAATGGAAAGATTGTTATTAGTCAAGATGTTGTATTTGACGAAGAGAGCTCATGGTATTGGAGCAACACACAAGAAGATTATAATTTCTTCCCATTTGTTGATGAAGAAAGTGAAGAAAATATCACTCCTACATCACCACGAGCAACAAGTGATGGACAAACTCCTTTATCTTATTCAAATGATGATGACGAGACACCACCAAGACATTATAGAAGTCTTGGAGAAATATACGATGAAACGGAAGAGGTTCCCGCTATTTCCGACTTAACACTTCTTTGTCTTCTAGCGGAAACCGAACCAACAAGCTTCAAAGAAGCCGTGCAAGATGAAAGGTGGAAGAAAGCAATGGACGACGAGATTGAGTCTATAAAGAAGAATGACACATGGGAGTTAGCAACACTTCCAAAAGGACAAAAAGCTATTGGTGTAAAGTGGATTTATAAGGTGAAGAAGAATGCCCAAGGTAAGGTGGAAAAATATAAGGCAAGATTGGTGGCCAAAGGCTACAATCAAAGACATGGAGTTGATTATGACGAAGTTTTTGCCCCGGTTGCAAGAATGGAGACTATAAGGCTAATCATCTCATTAGCGGCTCAAAATGGATGGAAAACTCATCAAATGGATGTGAAGTCCGCTTTCTTGAATGGTGTTCTTGAAGAAACCGTGTATGTGGAGCAACCATTGAGATACATCATAAAAGGACAAGAAGGAAAAATGTTAAAGTTAAAGAAGGCCTTGTACGGATTGAAACAAGCGCCGAGGGCTTGGAATAGTA
This sequence comes from Apium graveolens, assembly GCF_009905375.1. Classification (NCBI taxonomy): domain Eukaryota; kingdom Viridiplantae; phylum Streptophyta; class Magnoliopsida; order Apiales; family Apiaceae; genus Apium; species Apium graveolens. The sequence continues at coordinate 192,270,068 of NC_133657.1, forward strand.
GACTTGATAAATACTTTCAAGCTCAAGGATTTTACAAGTGTCCTCATGAATATGCTCTATATGTCAAGGTTGCTAAAAATGGAGAATTTCTTCTTGCGTGCTTGTATGTGGATGACTTAATATTCACGGGAAATAGTCCAAAAATGTTTGAGAAATTTAAACAAGACATGATAAGAGAATTTGAGATGACCGATATTGGGCTTATGTCATATTATCTTGGCATTGAAGTAAAGCAAATGGATGATGGAATACTAATATCACAAGGAAGCTATACAAGGGAGATTTTGAAGAAATTCAAGATGGAAAATTGTCAAGCCGTAAGCACCCCCATTGAATGTGGAACGAAGTTGTCTAAATTTGAAGAATGTGATAAGGTGGATCCTACATATTTCAAAAGTCTTGTGGGAAGTTTGAGATATTTGACATGCACGAGGCCCGACATACTCTATAGTGTTAGACTTATTAGTCGCTATATGGAGGCTCCAACAACAACACACATGAAGGCGGCAAAGAGAATTCTTCGTTATCTCAAAGGCACAATGGATTATGGATTGTTGTATCATTACTCAAATGAGTTCAAACTTTTTAGTTATTGTGATAGTGATTGGGCCGGTGACATTGATGATCGAAAGAGTACCACCGGATATGTATTCTGTATTGGTGACACATCTTTTTCATGGAGTTCAAAGAAACAACCCATTGTTACCCTGTCCACTTGTGAGGCGGAGTATGTGGTGGCGTGTTCTTGTGTTTGTCAAGCTATATGGCTAACGAGAGTTTTGGAAGAGCTCCACATGCCACAAAATGAGTCCACGAAAGTATTGGTTGATAACAAGTCGGCAATAGATTTGGCCAAAAATCCGGTATTTCATGAACGGAGCAAGCACATTGATACAAAATATCACTTTATTCGGGAATGCATCGAAAGGCGTGAAGTGGAGTTGAATTATGTGAAGTCCCAAGATCAAATTAGTGACATATTTACAAAGCCTCTCAAAAGTGACGCCTTCAACAAATTCCGAAGTCTACTTGGGATAGTCAAAATTAAGGGGGGATGTTAAAAATAAATAATATATTTTTGACTATTAAAATAATAGAATTGTGTGGGAGTCTCTAGAATAATCTTGGTACATGTATTAGTATTTTTCTATTTTCAATGTATTGGTGTAGGTTCATGTAATCTCTAGATACATGTATCTTGGTCAAGTGATGTCTATTGGATTCTAAGAGTTATCTAGATCTTTCTATGGAGTCCTATATAAAGCCTTGTACCATGTCATTTGTAATCAAGTAATTTTTCAAGTAATACATTTCTTCTCCTAAATTGTCTTGTGTGAGTTTGAGTGAGATCCTTTCTTCCAACAATGTATTTTTCAAGCATATAAATTAAGTTATTCAAGTCTATTATCTTAAGAATTTTTTATATGAAATAAATTGAATTATCAGTCTCATGTTGAAAGTACATAGTTACTCGTAATAAATCAACCCATATATATAAAATGAGATATGATAAGTAATATTTATAACGAGAATAACATATAGAAAATTTTGATTAATATTATAAATTAGTATAATACTGCACAATACTAGGACTCTTTTTCCTACCATGAATTCTAATTTAAAGATACACACTAACCGTTAACAAAATAAGGAATATGTCCACAACATATTCTTCACATAATCAAAGTTTTTACTTAATAAATATATTTTAAAATTATAATCTAGACCCATGACCAGCAACTAGAGTCTATGTATAGTCTAAAACTTTGTCAGAGTCTATATATGAGAGTAAACTCATGTGAGCAGAAAAAAATATTTAATGTAAACTAAAAAAATCACATAAAGTAAAAGGAAAGACATCTGAGGGAGCTATCAAAAGATGTTGGAAATAGTCCGGTATTTCAAGTAATTTATTGAACTTATTGTTTAATAGAAAAAAGTTATAATAAATATTGTTAGTTAATACTCTCTGATTTTCATTATATTATTTTCCAAATTTATTCTAAATTCTGATTTATTTAGTTTACATAGAGTAGCTATCGATGTTTGTTCCATCCTTCATAAAGTTTGTAATCCTAATTTATATAATACAAACAGGTTCAGACATCTTTGTTTTGTTCGAAGAATTAAGAAGAAAAAACAAACATGAACAATAATTCTTATATTCATCCTTTCTTGTACAAGTAATTTTACTAATTCTGCACAAATATCACAATAATATAATAGTCATGATAAAAATATTTATTTTACCTATTACTCGGCCACCTACCCTAACTCACCCACAAAAGTGATAATTTATAAAGATATTTTATTCAAAATAATAAATAATAAAGATGCTCTCGATATTAAATTTTGATAATAAGATGGTTGTGTCCGGACTTGGAATGATGGAATAAATTGTGGACTTAGGAGCTCCCATGAAAACTAATAAAATTTTAATATAGTTGCCCGTTATTTTAGTGTGTGCGTGTATAGATATATCTTATACAATTGTCTATTATTTGTGTGTGCATATTCATACGAACACACACACATACATATATATATATATTAAATTTTATTTTTTACTATTATTTGTGTATTTGTGCATCTTGATCTTGACTACTTAATTTTTGTAAATGTTTGTATTTCGTGTTTAGATTGGTTGTAATGATTTACTAAGTGTACTTGATCACCTTGTTTTAACCTCGACCAATTCATTTTCGTTCAAGAGGCATGCGACAAAACAACAAAAATACTACATTTGTCATTAAAGCTCTTGCAAATCAGAAATATCCAATTGTCAAATTAGTTGAGGACACACAACGAGATTTGTACATTACACTATCTAACCTCCCGATATTTCTTAATAAATTTGTAGATGAATTTTCTTTGTATAAATTGAATTTTTCTAAAAAGTTTGAGTGTAAGTTGGTTCAAATTGGATGAAGTGATATAGTGAAGACCAATGAACCTACATGTTAGAGCCTTACAATGAGTTTTTAAGTTTATTAACGGTTAATGATGAAACCATTTTTTCATTACGGATCGGAAACGTCGAACATGAAGTATAAAATATCTGCTTTAGCCAACATATTCAACTTTTGACCGGAAATTATGCGATTGTCTATATGGAAGGATTCTAGAGTCGTGATACTTTGAGGAAGTCAACAAGTACTATACAAATCAATATTTCAGTTGTTGGTTATTTGGGTGTATATTGTAGATTTTCATCCAGTAAACGGTACAAATTCCTAATTATTCGAATTTTATTAGAATTATATGTGTTCATACGTCTTGACCTTGACGGCCTATTTTTTGCGGTTTTCATATGACACACGATAAAATATGAGTTGATAAATTTTCATTGGCTTCTACTTATTAATTTCAATGAACCCCCTGCATATACAAAAAAAAACTCCACAATAATGTGGGCATACATTACACAGACCCTATTTATGCCCTTGTTCGAATAATATGTTCAATAATGATTCAGTAATTGTTGAATTTATGAGAATTTGATTATATGATATGGATTGGGGTGTAATACAGAGATCAAAAATATTGAAAAGGTGTACATATTTGCTTAAGACTACTCTATCATAGACACATGAAAAAGGTACACATCTACCTATGCATATCCCATTGTAAACACAAGAAATAAAGAAGGATGATAAGACCAATAAAACCAAACATAAGAATTTTACTTGACAATCCAATACCATCACATGAGAGAAACATAAAGCGTGTGAGAGAGTCTCTATCAAACAAAGTGAAACCAACATAAAAACCCCAACCAAAATCAATTTTTTTTTATGTTTAGGAACGAGGAACAATTTGAAAATCACAATCGTGATTTAAACTATATGACATGGATTGGGTTAATATATGATGATTTATGTAATTTTTAATTAGGTCATATAACAAGACATTGGTGCATTGATTTTATGATAATAGTTAAATATAGAACAAAAGATCAATAGTTTGAGATGCTATATTATGGTAATTTTTTAGCTAACTAACTCTTGACAAGTTAACGACCAAAACACAACTGATGCACACAATAAATATACAATTGTAGCTTGTGTATGAAGATCATTACTAACATCACAATTGTAAGAATTAGGACGTGGAGAGGAATTTAGTAGAACAAGAAATTAACAACTAGTAAGTGTATCAGATATTTCAATAAGTAAGACAAATTGATAACAATTGAAGTCATGATGGAAGATGAGATTGTTGCAGATACCAATCCGGGTTCACTTCAATTTTTCTTGGATTTCTCTGGGGTTGTGTTCAATATGTTTGGTCGGTTTCCTTTTCAGTCTGGGTTTCATTGGGACTTGACTACTGGTTTGTCTTATGTAATGTGTTCCTTATTATTGAATAAAAAATATTAGACACAAGAATTGCGTTGGCCGGTTTTCATGTAAAGAGGATGATAATTTTGGATATAAGTTGTCTTCGTAAAAGATATCATTAAAAAGTGGCAATAATTATAGTAAGTAGCTCGTCATACAATTGATGAATTGAAATATATTTTACCGTTTCCATTGAGTAAATTTCAAATTTATAATTTTTGTAAAATATAGTAAGATAAGTCATTTCACTACTATACTGCACAATTGTTATTTTTAAATGAACAAGATTCCTCTGTTCGCCACCAATTACCGTGGAAAGAATTGGATTTACTGCTTGCCCGCACCAAAAATTACTAAGTGAACATACTAGTGAAGCATTGGACGATAGATTGGTCCAAGTGTCGGAAGGATACTGATGGGGAGATTTTAATCCAATCCAAGAAATAGGTTTCCAGGTGTCTTGGATTGAGAAGGATCTATGGATGCCTTTGGAATTTGCAATTGGCAGAGGAAGCCTTTGAACATTTTAACCAAAATAATGTAATGGAATGTACAAAGACATCCATAGCCATCAGACGTATAATATATGGGCAATTATTGTGCACAACTAATATTTGGAATAATGTAGATTTTATGGAAAATTTAAGGCTCTAAGTGAATAAAATCATTGGCCAATGTACAATTTCAAATTGTATGATCAAATCTATGTTAGCTAAGTTTTTAGTATTTTTATGTATCATTGTGTACGATCAAATATATTTATTTAAAGGTAAGTACGATATGAATAAAATGAGGTCTTCTCGAAACTATCACGCATACTATTTAATATATTATATGCATTAAGCAACACACACTATTTTATGCAGCATGCACTAAAATTCTCATTCTGAATTTTAATATATTATCATGCACTATTTTAATAAAAAGTAAACAAACATTCTGAATGAGGCCCACTCTAGACGAGGCCCATAAAAATTCTCATTCGGCTGTTATCAAACAAGCCTTTATTGATTTTTTTTTGTTTGGACGAATGGTTTCTGATTTTTCAAATGCAAAGTTTTCAACAAACATATCTGCATTTCAAGTATACCACGTGCATGACAATTATACAATATTAAGTTATTGTTAATTATGATGGTTATTTTAGAAATTAAATAATACATGACTCTTTAAGAAAAAAAGAGAATTACACGAAAAATATTTTAGTAAATTAACAAGATATAGAAATATTCCCTGATTTACATTTAAGCTTATAATTGTAGAATAATTATCAGCCAGATCTTTATGTAAAATAGAGTAAATTGAAAATATTAATATGTATTTATTCTTCATAAATCTTATGATTTTTCTATCAAAAAAAGAAAAAGATAAAAGGTGCATATTCTCATTCTAATCAATTTCAAAATATTTCTTAAAATGTCCGGTTCACTACATTAGATATTTACCCAAGGAAGAGCCACAAGATTTAACATAGCGGTTGAGAGCAAAACCACACCAAAAAACCCTAAAAAATTTGAATAGATGCGGCCTCTCCCAAAGGTTGCGACTGGCGGGTCAAATACACCCTATATATTCACACCAAGTCTCTGCTGTAGATGAGCGCTCTTGTCTATGTTTGGTTCTTACTGATACAAACTCTTCACATTTCCTCTTCAAACTACTCTCTAAACATTTTGTTTCTGTTTCCTCTCAAGTTCCCCTCTCTTGCTCCCACATCTAATCACCTATATACACCTGTAATTCTTTTCAAGTCATGGCAATGGAGACTGAGTTTGAATTCTATGAATTTAAGAATAGGTTTGCCTTGTACGATCCAGCTTCGTATTTCGATGAAAATATTAGCGACCAGCATTTTAATCTTTACCATACCATCGACCGGACACTTTTTTATAGGCTAGTCCGTAAACTTGGTCGTAACGTTGATGAATCTATGTTTGTGGTGGCATTCTTAATCTGGCTGGAAAGAATCTGTTATAGCAAGAATGCTGTCCACAAAGTAATTTCTTGGCCATTTCATTTGATTAACCAACTTGCAAATGAGATTGCTGGTTTTTTTATGTGGATGGAGAACAAGGACGTAGGTCAAGAGTTGTTTGATCCTCGTTTGCTTCAGATGTTATGCTCTCGTGAAATCAACGTGCTCTACTTTCGGGAGAAACGGAGTAAGGTCAATGAGAGTGTCAGGAATATAGTCTCTGAAGTTTGTGTGAGGGCGTTTAGAGATATACTGACAAGTGATAGTCAGTTTGTAGATGTTCATGGAGATAGGATGTGGTTTGGTTGTAACACCAATCCAGTTTTTGTGCCACGTCCTCCTTTGTACCACAATGTTGTAGGTCGGTTTCCTCAACCAGGGTTAGGTGCAAACTTGGGTCCTAAAAATTATATGGGTCACGTCCGGAATGTATTGGAAAATCCCGATGCTGATTTAAGTGAAATTTTTGGAGGAATGCAGGTGGTGGATGGTTGCGAGGATGAACCTCATGTTGCACCAGAAGATCGAACAATCTTTTTAACATTCTCCAAAGGCTACTACCTCCCTGAATCGGAAATTCGAGAATTCTTCACAAGGTATAAAATTAATTTAATATGTAATATTCATCCAGATGTATGCAAATCCATAACTATACTATATATAGTGTTGAAAATTTGTTTATGTGGTGAGTAAGTAAATATATGTTTACATGCCTTTCCTCTGTGTTCAGGATTTTTGGGGATTTTATTGAAGTCATCTACATGCAAGATGTGTCGAGTGATGAACAACCATTGTACGCTAGAATGGTTTGCCGTTCTTCTTCCATCATTCCACACATTGCTCCTCCCGGAATAAAGACAAAGTACTCCATTTATGGGAAGCAAGTCTGGGCCAAAAAGTATATCAAGAGAAGTCGCGAGTCCACTTCTGATGATTAGTAAAAAAAACATTTGAACTAGCCTTTTTTTCACCTGTTTATGTTAAAGTTGGTGGCTTGTGGTAAATGTTTCACCACTTTTTAATATTGAAAACTTGTATTTTTGAAGAAGATACATCATGTTGTTCAAATTTATTATCTTAAGAATTTTTTTCTGAAATAAATTGAATTAATTCTCATGTTGAAAGTACAAAGTTTCTCAGTAATATATTAAGCCATATAGAAAATGAGATATATGATTAATAATATTTATAACTACAATAACATATAGAAATATTTTATTAATATTATAAATTAATATAATATTGCACCATACTACGACTCTTGTTCCCACCATGAATTCTAAATTAAAGATGCACATGAAAGGTTAACAATCATAAAAAAGATGGCCACAACATATTCTCTACATAATCAAAATTTTTACTTAATAAATAGATTTTAAAATCATAATCTAGACAACTGACGAACAACCAGAGTCTATGTATCATATCGTAGTCTAGAACATGAGTCTATGTATCATACCCTAGTCTAGAACATTGTCAGAGTCTATGTATGAGAAATTATGCGAGTCTCCAGATCAGTCCTAAGTCTATATATATCATCTAACGATAAAAACTAAGAAATCAATGATGTTTTGAAGGCAAATTTTAGAGATATCCTCAAATTATTTTATGTAAACGGAAAAAAAATCAGATAAAGTTGAAAGAAAGACATCCGAGGGAGCTTTTAATAGAAGTCAGAAATAGTGCGTGATTTCATGTAATTTATCGAACTTATGGTTTAATAGAAAAGAAGTTATAATAAATATTGTTAGTTAATACTTTATGTCATTCATTGTAATATTTTCCAAATTTATTCTAAATTCTGATTTAGTTTAAATAGAATAGTTATTGATGTTTTTGCCACTTTGATAGGTTTTTTAATCCTAATTTATATAATACAAACAAGGTTAGACATTTTTTTTATGTTTTTTACAATAATATTAGAAGACTTAAAAAGAAAAAAAAGACATGAAAGTTAGTTAACTTATGTCGATCATTTCTTGTACAAGTAATTCTACTAATGCTGCACAAATATCCCAATAATATACAAGTCAAGATGAAAATCAGTTATCTTACCTATTACCCCGCCACATACCTCTAACTCACCCAGAATTGTGATAATCTACAAAAACATTTTATTAAAAATAAAAAATAACGAAGATGCTCTTGACTACCGATAACAAATTTTGAAAATAAGATGGTTGTGTCCAAACTTGGAATGATGGAATAATGTGTGGACTTAGAAGCTCCGATGAAAAACTAGTAAAATTTTATTTTAGTTGTCCGTTATTTGATTATGTGCGTGTATAGATATATCCGATGCAATTGTCGATTATTTGTGTGTGTGCATATTCATACGAACACACACAGACACGCATATATATATATATATATAAATTTTCAAATTTTATTTTTTACTATTATTTGTGTATTTGTGCTTATGCATCTTGACTACTTAATTTTTGCATATGTTTGTATAATGTGTTTAGTATGGTCGTAACGATTTAGCTAGGTGAACCTAATCACCTTGTTTTAATCTGGACTAGTTCATTTTCTTTCAAGAAGCCTGAGACAAAACAACAAAAAACTATAGATGTCATTGAAGCTCCTGCAAATCAGTAATATCCAATTGTCAAATTTGTTTTGCTGAGGACACACAACGCGATTTGTACATTACACTATCTAACCCCCCAATATTTCCCAATCTTAAAATATTTTATTGAAAGGAGCCATAATAATTGACACCCTTATTGATTATATTCCCCAAATTCATTTGGGTAGGAACACACAAAACACAACTTTAACAACATAACTTTAGTCTAATTAAAACATAAAAACATTTATCGCTTCTGAATTTAGAAGAGAGAAAACTTGTCTATTTTAAAACTCCGCACATACGGACAGGTTAAAACATCTAGCTATTCTGAACATAGAATAGTGAAAGAAGTACTTGTATAATTATAAGTAATGAGGTTGATATGTAAAACATTTAACTATTTTGAAAGTAGAATTGATGAGGAATACATGCGTAAAGCTAAACATATTAACATGCAAAATATTTTACTGTTATGATATTATAATAAGGGTAAAACACTTGCCTTTGGTCCTTAAAAATTATGCGCACTCGCATTTAACACAACAATCTCATTCTGACATCTCATGACATCATCATATTTTATTCCCTCAAGTCTCTTTATCTGCCGCTCATGTCGTTGCTACAAACCCAGCATGCAGTACCATTCAAATATTTTCTTTTGACTTCAACATTTGGTCATGATAGTCTAGAACTGATCTGCATCTTAAAAGATACATCTTTAATCATCTACACGATAATTACTCGACAAACTACTTTTCTAACATTCTATCTTCTATCCATACGATAGTCCACACATAATTAAAATATTTAAGCATAAGAATCTCAAATCATGTAGGCACATAATTCAAATAACACATAAACACATAATTCAAGCAACATGTAATTCAATTTTTCAATCGATTCAGTTTGGTATGTTTAAAACTGAAATCAAGCCAAAATACGACTTTTGGTAAATACGCCCCATAGAGCATGTTTACAAAATAAGCGATCATTCGACACAAAAGGATTTAGGTCTCGAAAGTATTTTTAATGGAAGCCGAATATTTTTCAAAGTTTAGATGCGTTCGTTTTGTACTAAACAGACAAACAGTCTATTTATTATGAATAACATAAGAATAATTCAAATAATAATAATATTACTTGATTATTTAATACCTTTATATATTTTTAAAAACTCAAAATATTTTTCAAAATATTATTTGATTTAATTATAAATAATTCATTTACCTATTTATTAATAAAACCAATTATTTAAAAATTCAATCAACCCATTTAGATTAATAAATAATTAACTAGAATAAATTAGAAATAATTTAATCAAATTAATAAAGCAAACAATTTTTGGAATTTAAAAACAATTCAGTTTAATTATTAAAAAAATTAATTGAATAAAATATTAGATTTAAAAAAGAATTTCAAGAATTTTTAATAAATCATAAACCATAACCAGATTTTAGGAAAAAGTGTTTGTTTCTTATGGATCGAAACGTTGTCAACTCCGAGTCACCGAGAACACATGATCCGCAGGTAAAACAACAGATTCTGACGAAGGTCGATAGTCCGGCGAGGCCCCAATTGGGACGAAAATAACTCGAATTCTATGATTTTTCAGTTGGGTTTCGTTCTAAACTGAAAAAACTCGTATTAATTCATAACATCACTAAACGATCAACCGATCGTAATTTTCGATAAAAAATTTGAACATCACATTCGATTTTCGGCCAAACTCGACGCGACGGAAAATCTGAACCAACATTGACGAAAATGAAGGTGAATATGCAAGCACACGACATCTGGAAGGCAGTGGAGCTTGCAGATCCAACGGTTGTAGCTGAGGAAAAGAAAGATAGGTTGGCTTTGGCAACCATCTATCAATCCATTCCGGAGGACATCTTATTGTCAGTGGCTGTTAAGAATACGACAAAAGAAACATGGGATGCCATCAAAATGATGTGCCTAGGTTCCGATCGCGTAAGACAGGCCAAGGTGCAGACCTTCAAGTCAGAGTTTGAGGTGCTTAGCATGAAGGAGACAAAAACTATCGGTGAGTTCTGTATGATGTTAAACGACCTGGTAACCAATATACGAGCGTTGGGTGAAATTGTTGAAAAAGGTTGTGTGGTGAAGAAGCTGTTGAGGGCTGTACCTTCTAGGTTTCTGCAAATAACCTCTGGAATGGAGCAATTTGGATAGTTGAATGAGATGTCAATAGAGGAGGTCGTGGGATCATTAAAGGCGCATGAGGAAAAAACTCGTGGCCAAACAGAGAAGCTTGGAAATCAATTACTCTTGACTGAGGATGAGTGGGCAAAGCGAGAAACAAATGGAGGGAAACTATTGTTAACCAAGGAGGAATGGTTAAAGAGAACAAGTACAGGAGGAACTGATAGTTCACAAAACCAGAAATCTCGAGGAGGGTCTAAGGGATTACATGGTGTGAGAGAAACAAGTAAGGTAAAATGTTTTAATTGTCACAACTATGGACATTTTGCTGCAACTTGTCGTAAACCACAACGAGGTAGGGAGACAAATCAAGAGGTGAACTTATCACAAATCCATGATAATGAACCTGCTTTGCTTATGGTGAAACAAGAAAAAGTGGAAGAACGAACACTCTTGTTGAATGAGAAAGATGTTCGACCAAAGTTAAGCAAAGATTTTGATATGCAAACTGAATCCAACTTGTTGTATTTGGATAACGGAGCTAGTAACCATATGACGGGGTTACGATCGAAATTCAAGGAATTGGATGAAAGTATCACAGGTCAAGTGAAATTTGGGGATGGTTCGTTGGTACATATGAAAAGGAAAGGCTGCTCATGAAGGTTAAAAGATCTGCAAATCGGCTTTACAAGATCATAATGGAATCAAGCAAAGGTAGTTGCATGCTGTCAAAATTGAAAGATCTAGAGTGGTTATGGCACTTACGTCTTGGCCATGTAAATTTTCAGGCAATTAAACTAATGTCTAAAATTAACATGGCATATGGGATACCTAAATTGTTGAATCCAAAGGAGATGTGTACCGGCTGTTTGATGTCGAAGCAGGAAAGGGATTGTTTCCGAGCAAGGCAAACTTTTTATGAAAAGAAACCATTGGAATTGATCCATGGAGATCTTTGTGAACCAATTACTCCAGCCACATTGGGAGGTAACAAATATTTTTTACTTCTTGTTGATGATTTTAGTAAAATGATGTGGACCTATATGCTAAGAAGCAAAGACAAAGTCTTAGAAGTGTTCAAAAAATTTAGAGTGATGATTGAGAAAGAAAAGGAAAACAAGATCAAGAAACTAAGAACAGATAGAGGAGCGGAGTTTTGCTCTAACCAATTCAAATAATTTTGTGAGGACATGTTCATTATACGATATTTTACTGCACCCTACACACCCCAACAAAACGGGGTTGTAGAGCGCAGATATCGTACCGTTGTAGCTATGGCACACCGTTTTTTGAAGGAGATGAGACTGCCTTTAACGTTGTGGGGGGAAGCTGTAAGGCACACGATATATGAGCTGAATAGATTACCTACAAGAGCTCTAACAAGGAAAACTCTTCGCGAAGCATGGACAGGAGAGAAGCCTAATGTGTCATACATTCGAGTTTTTAGGTGTGTCGCTCATATGAAAGTACAAAGTGGGCATACAACGAAATTAGAGGACCGAAGTAAAATGGTTATTTACCTTGGTAGAGAACCCGGGACTAAGGCTTCACGGTTGTATGATCCAATTAGTGGAAAAATACTAGTGAGACGTGATGTTGTGTTCGAAGAAAATAGAGTTTGGCAGTGGGAAAATAAAGGAAAAGAAGGTGAACAACTGGGTGGAACCTTTTTGGTGGCTGTTGAAAATGTAACAGGGGTTACCGAAGAATTCAGTGAAGGTTCAAGCTTCTCTGGTAATAGAACAGTAGGGAATGGTGCCAGCATCTCTAGTAACGAAACGGAGGGGAACAGTGAAAGTGGTGCAACAATGAGTAACATTCTATCAAGTATCAGTCCATTAAGCTCAAATACTGATGAAATCAGTACATCATCAGGTGACAGCAATCAACCCATTAAATTTCATTTACTTGATGAGATTTATAATGAACCACGGGAAATTGAACTCAAAGATGATCTATTGTTGCTGGGAATTGAAGAACCTACAGATTACAAACAAGTAGAGAAAGATAAAGAATGGGAGTTGGCAATGAAGTACGAGATTAATGCTATTGAAAAAATAAGACGTGGGAGCTAGTGGAATTTCCACCAGGATAAAAGCCAATTGGTTTGAAGTGGGTGTATAAAGTTAAGCGGAACACAAAGGGTGAAATCGTGAAGTACAAAGCGAGGGTGGTCGCAAAGGGGTATGCTCAATGGCAGGGAGTAGATTTTGACGAAGTTTTCGCACCAGTAAATAGGCCGAAAACAGTAAGGCTTCTACTAGCTTTAGCATCAAAGAATGGTTGGGTAGTAGATCATTTAGATGTCAAGTCTGCTTTCCTCAATGGCGAATTGGAGGAGAAGGTGTATGTGACACAACCAGAAGGGTTCATTAAAGAAGGAAAAGAGCAGATGGTGTATAGATTGGTGAAAGCTCTGTACGGCTTAAGACAAGCACCGAGAGCATGGTACTCAAAACTCAGCAAGGTTCTCGAGAGAATGGGTTTTGTTAAATGCCCATAAGAGCACGCTGTTTATACAAAATGTGAAGGAGGGGAGGTGCTCCTTATTGGTGTATATGTAGATGATATCATGGTCACAGGAACTAGCATCAAGAATGTAAACAAGTTTAAACAGCAGATGGGTGAGATATTTGATATGAGTGGTCTTGGAAGGCTATCTCATTACTTGGGCATCGAAGTAATTCAAGAGGAGGGATTCACGAAGCTAAAGCAAACATCATATGCTCATAGATTGCTCAGGAAATTTGGACTGAAAGACTGCAATTCTGCTAAATTTCCTATAGAACCAAAGGTGTAGATTGATAACGATGAGAAGGGAAAGCCAGTTAATTCTACGGAATTGAAAATCATGGTAGGAGGTTTGAGGTATCTGGTTCATACTCGCCCCGATATAGCTTTTTCAGTAGGTGTTGTAAATTGCTTTATAGAGAGGCCGACTATTCTTGATCTCAATACAGCTAAACGCATCCTAAGATATATCACAGGTACACTGGAGTATGGTCTGATTTATGCAAAGGGGACAGATAACTACTTATTTTCTGGATACTTAGACAGTGACATAGGTAACAATGTGGTGGATTGAAGGAGTACAGGTGGGATGGATTTCTATTTAAATGAAAGTCTGATTACATGGGTATCCCAGAAGCAAAGATGGGTTGCTTTGTCCTCCTGTGAAGCCGAATTCATGGCTTCTACTGCAGCAGCATGCCAAAGAGTGTGGTTACGAAATCTATTAACACAAATAACTGACATGAAGCCTGGAGCCGTGGTGATCTACATTGACAACCGATCAGTAATAGACTTAGCTAAAAATCCTGTATTTCACGGACGTAGTAAACACATTGATATACAGTATCATTTTATTCGGGAATGCGTAGAGCGTGGTGAAATTATTGTGAAGCATGTTCGAAGTGAGGAGCAATGAGCAGATGTGCTAACTAATCCTATGACAATGATTAAGTTCGAAAGGATGCGTGAATTACTTGGAATCAGAAACTTGTAGAAAGGAGTTTTGATTACTGGGAGATTTGTTGGAAATAATCTAAACTCTATATGGTTTATTTGTTTATTTGCATTGGTGTCTGGTAAACGTATTTTTCTGTGTTTTGAATAAGTCAGTTTATTTAGCTATTTTGTAGGAGCAGTTGAGTAGTTGTAGGTGGTGGAGTACTGATAGGAGTTGTTCCAGTTTTATAGGAGTAGTAGTTCTTTTTTCATTATATGTATGCATTGAGTCTGTAGTAATAACTTAACTTTTATTATTATCAAAGTTCAGCAACAAGTTTAACTCTGCAAATACTCGTGTGTATTGTTCAGATATCTGGGAATAGTGTGTGCATAGTGTGCGTGTGTTTATACTGTTAAACTACATCTTCTTCCTATTTTTTCTAAATTATAGTTTACGTTATCCTAGTGCCTTACTATTGCTTGTTCCACTATTTTTATAATTATTTTCATTTATCTTTTTGATGTATTATTCAATCACGAAGCTAATTATAGTGATCGCGTAGATTAAATGGATTTTGGGGTATTAATTTCTTCTACTATTAGATGATTGCTCTAAAGTTGAAACTTTTGGAGAAACACATTATTGTTTCTGTGGTGAACTTCTATTAGGAGTGTCCTGTTGAAACTTGGAAATCATTTTCATCAGTAATGGTTTATCCCTGTTTCTCAGATGAATTTCTGGTTGAGCTCACATTATTGTAATCTCACCCGGTGCTTTCCAGTACAGTATTAAAAATTGCTCAATATCATTTATGCTAGTGTTACATTTGTACGTATCTATTAGAAGTGATTTAACAATCCTTTTAAATAAGGGCACTTGTTCAGGTAAAGAAAGTGGTAGAAGTTTAAATGCTATACAACTTAAGAAGAGGAAAATAAATATATTTTGTATAACTATTTTTTAATAAATTCATTTAATAAAAGATTTTATCAAAGCATTTAGATTAATAAATATATAATTAAAACAAATTATAAATAATTTAATCAAATTATAATTTGAAATTAATAAAGCAAACAATTTCTGGAATTTAAAAAATATTCAGTTTAATTATTAAAAAATTAAACTATTAAATAAAATATTAGATTTGAAAACAAATTTTTTGAATTTTTAATAAATCAGAAATCAAAAACAATTTTTAGGAAAAAGTCTTTGGTTCTTGTGGATCAAAACAAGGTCGACTCTAGGTTAGAAAATCGGAACAACTCTTGGTCACTAAGAACATAAGACACTCTGGTAAAACTACAGATTTTGGCGAGGCTCCCATTGTGATGAAAATAATTCTAGAACAATAGAAACTGATTTTAGGGGATTTCCTTATTTTTAAAACAATTTTTTCCTATTTTCTGAAAATATATATGAATTTTAATTAATTAAAAACTATTTATATTTACATAATAACAGTCCTAAAAATATTTGGGGTCTAACTATACCACTTAATAAAAATATTTTGCCCAAAATTAACTAGGGGGAATAATTAATTCTCAAATAATTATAAAAATTATGTCAAAGTTCCCTAAAAATTATGAATTTTCAAAATATGCAATAATATAAATTTGGAATTCCCATGATTTTATAAACATAAAACTACAAATTTTGTGGGATTTCACTTGTCGGTTCGGTTCTGGTCTGATAACTTTTAAAAACTCAAAATATTTTATGAATTTAAAATAAACTACGAATTTTTTTTATAAAATATGCTAATGCACGCAAAATGATGCAGATCCATGTTAACATAATTAATTTCCGATAGCAATTAAGCGCATTTTGACACGTAACAAATATCCGAAAAATAACAATATTTGAAAATGTTAACATGTATCTAAATAATTGAAATAGTGACTAATCTGGGCACACATTATACATACCATTTTTAAATTATGAAAAACGGTTATTTTAGAATTTATATAATTGAATGACTCTTTGAGAAAAAAGAGAATTACACGAATTTTTTTTAGTAAGGTAAAAAGATAAAGATATATTCTCTACTTTACATTTAAGTTTGTCTTGTAGAATAATTATCAACCAAATCTTTATATAAACAAAATAATTTTAAAATATTAACATGTATTTATTCTTCATAAATTTTATAATTTTTTCATGAAAAAGAAAACTATAAATGCATATTATCATTCCAATCAATTTCAGAATATTTCTTGCAATGCACTTCACTACATCAGAAATTTGCCAAAAGGAACATCCATTGCATAGCCGTTTGGGAGAAAACCCTACAAAAAAGCCCTAAAAATTTTGGTAGCATGTGGTAAATGTTTCACCACTGTTTAATATTAAAAACCTGTATTTTCAAGCATATAAATCAAGTTGTTCAAGTCTATTATCTTAAGAATTTTTTATATGAAATAAATTGAATTATCAGTCTCATGTTGAAAGTACATAGTTACTCGTAATAAATCAACCCATATATATAAAATGAGATATGATAAGTAATATTTATAACGAGAATAACATATAGAAAATTTTGATTAATATTATAAATTAGTATAATACTGTACAATACCAGGACTCTTTTTCCTACCATGAATTCTAATTTAAAGATACACACTAACGGTTAACAAACATAAGAAAGATGTCCACAACATATTATCCACATAATCAAAGTTTTTACTTAATAAATATATTTTAAAATCATAATCTATCTTGAATATAAGAATGCCCTCCTGATATATATGTAAAGCTAACAGTAAGTTTGAAACGAGAAAAACAAAGTGCAGCTAAGTTCATGATATGTATTTCACTGCGGCATCACTAATATATATCGAATACAGAGATAAAACTAGATGCAAGAAAGAAGGAACTACTTTCCTATAACTACTCCACTATCTACCATTATTCAAAGAGACTCCTAATATGACTCCACAACTATATGACCAAGTCATAACTAGGTGTTAATACAAAACAAACTAACGTAAACATAAACAAGCTTATTCAGACAAGCTTATGATTAAAGTCAACAATCTCCCCCATAATCTAAGCTTGTTCAGTTAACTCTTTCACTCCCAACAGCTTCCTCATGCGTTCAAACTTCACTGTCGTGAGCGCCTTGGTTAAAATGTCATCCTTCTGGTTTTCTGTTGCCACATGCTTCACCACTATTTCACCGCGATCAACACACTCTCGTATAAAGTGATAACGTATATCGATATGTTTACTACGACCATGAAACATCGGATTCTTAGCCAAGTCTATGGCTGATTTATTATCGATATACAACGTGACTGGACCAACCTTCTCATCAGTAATTTGACTCAGCAAATTCCGTAACCAAATTCCCTGACATGCTGCTGCTGTCGCAGCCATGAACTCGGCTTCACACGAAGATAGAGCCACACATTTCTGTTTCTGAGACATCCAGGTAATTAGACTATCGTTTAGATAAAAAGCCACTCCACCAGTGCTTTTCCGATCTTCTATATTACCCGCCAAATCACTATCGGAATATCCTGTCAAAACATTATTGCTATTCTCTCTTGAGTATACCAATCCATAATCTAACGTTCCCTTAATGTACCTGAGAACTCGTTTTGCTGCATTCATATGCATTACAGTGGGATGCTCCATAAATCGACTGATAATGCCCACAGCAAAAGCTATGTCCGGTCGAGTATGTACTAAGTATCTCAAACCTCCGATCATGCTTGTAAATTGAGTCACATCGACCAATTTACCACCTTCATCCTTCGTGATTTGTTCTTTAGGATCTAGTGGATACTTTGTAGGATTGCAATCCGACAACCCCGCCTTTTCAAGAATTTTATGAGCATAAGCTGACTGTTTTAGCTTGATAAATCCGTTTCCCTGTTCAACCTCTATTCCCAAATAATATGTGAGTTTGCCGAGATCACTGATGTCAAATTATTTGTTCATCTCCTGCTTGAACTCCTCGATAATACTGATACTAGTCCCTGTAATCAAAAGATCATCAGCGTAAACGCCAACTACCAGAATATTACCTTCAATTTTCCTTGTATACACAGCGTGTTCATATGGGCATCTCTGAAATCCAAGTCTCTCCAGGCACTTGTTTAGCTTCGAATACCGTGCACGAGGGGCTTGCCGAAGACCATACAGTGCCTTGAGGAGTTTATACACCTTTGATTCCTGGCCTTTTCTTTCAAAACCCTCCGGTTGCATCACATAGACTTCCTCGCATATCTCCCCGTTTAAAAACGCTGTCTTCACATCCATATGATGCACCTGCCATGATTTTTTTGCAGCAAGGGCCAACAACATACGCACTGTTTTGAGCCTTGTAATATGTGCATATATTTCGTCATAATCAACGCCATGTTCCTGTGTGTAACCCTTTGCCACAAGTTGAGCTTTATGCTTCACTACATTACCACTTGCATCTCGCTTCAATTTGAATATCCACTTTAACCCGATGACTTTGTTCCCCTTTGGAAGTTCTGTCAGTTCTCATGTCCTGTTTTTTTCTATAGAATCGATTTCGTTTTTCATAGCCTGTCTCCAACACTTTTCTTTGTTTGCCTGACCAAAATTAACAGGTTCTTCGACTCCCATGAGTAATAGCTCCTCCTGCAGCTCAATAGGTTCTGTGTTGTTATAAATTTCAGTGACATTTCTATATTTTTTAGGCTCTGTACTTCCATCAACGTTTTCATCCTCAAAGTCTAGCTCTTCTCTTCGTTCTTCCCTCACAGGACTTTCATAACCATCACTTTCTCTCTGAGTTATTTCGTCGTTCTCTTTTCCTCCCAACACAATCAACTTTTCTTGTTGCAACTGCTCTTCTCCGTTTTGTCCTTCCCATGGCCACGCTTCAGTTTCTACAAAAATAACATCTCGACTGACTAACACCGTGTTTCTTTCGGGGTTATACAGCCTGTACGCCTTTGTTCCTGGCTCTTTGCCTAAATTCACAACTTTCAAGCTTCGATCATCTAGCTTCTTAGTCAGCTTATCTTGCACTTTCATGTAAGCTTTACATCCAAACACCTTGATGTGCCCAATATTGGGTTTTTCATTTTTCCAGGCTTCATACGGAGTCACCCCTGACAGTGCTCGAGTGGGCAACCTGTTTAACACGTAGACAACGTGACGCACTACCTCACCCCAGAAGTTTGCCGGCATATGCAAATTTCAAGTAACTTCTCAGCATCTCAACGACAGTACGGTTCCTACGCTCCACCACGCCATTTTGCTGTGGAGTGTATGGAGCCGTAAGATGTCTCACAATTCCATTATCTTCACAAAAGTCAGAAAAAACTTTGGAGTTGAACTCCCCCCCACGATCTGTTCGAAAGACTCTGATCCTTCGCTCTGTACCATTCTCAACTTTGGCCTTAAACTTCTTGAAGGCCTCAAACGCCTCATCCTTGCTCTTTAGCAAGTAAGCCCACATAATACGTGAATAATCATCAACAAGGAGCATGAAATAACGATTACCTGCGTGAGTGGAAGGAGTGATAGGTCCGCATATGTCACCATGAACAAGTTCAAGCACCTTACTAGATGAGTACTTCGACTTAGTAGGAAATGGCTTTCGAGTCTGTTTCGACATTAAACAACCACTACATGTCATCTCCGGAGACACAATCTTTGGAAAACCACGAACCATGTCATTTGCTGACATCAATTCCATTGCCTTAAAATTGACATGTCCTAACCGAAAGTGCCACAACCAAGCATTTTCATTTGACCTTAATAATAAGCATTTTGGTTCACCACTTTCTATAATTATCTTATACAATCGATTTGCCGATCTCTTAACTTTCATTAACAACTTTCCTTGTTTTTCATGGATCCACAAATATTCTCCATTCAAGACAACCTTATTTCCGGCTTCCGATAATTGTCCAAGACTAATTATATTGTTGCACAAGGAAGGAATGAAAAATACCTCGTGTAGTTCACGTTCCTCGCCCGTTTTACACTTCAAGCTCACAGTGCCCTTGCCTTTAATTTCAACCATCGAACCATCACCGAATTTTACTTGGCCTTTGACACATTCGTCCAGCATCTTGAATTTTGATCTCTGACCCGTCATATGGTTACTTGCACCGTTGTCAAGGTACCAGATGTCAGAATCACTGGATTTTTCACTTCCATGCAACTTCAGTTTTGGTGTGACTTTCTCTTCTTTTAGCAACATCATGTTTACATCTTTGTCATCATGTTCAGTCAATAGCAATGCAGGCTCATCATCGTCAAATTGGGCCATGTTAACTTCAGCCCTTTGAACCTTGTTACGCTTAGGTTTGTTGCACTCAACTGCGAAATGGCCATACAAATGACAGTTGAAGCACTTAACTCTAGACTTGTCTCGAACCAGTCGTCCCCCTTCTTTATTTGGAATTTTCTGATTTGTGAAAATGCCACCACTTTCTCTGCTATTTCTCCTTGACCATTCTTCTCGAGTCATCAACAGTTTACCCTCGTTAGCTTCTCTTCGTGTCCATTCCTCTTCCGTGAGAAGAAGTTGACTACCGCCCCCACCACCATTCTTGGATCCCTTCAATCTTTCCTCATGAATCTTCAGAGACCCAACAGTTTCTTCAACGGACATTTGCTCAATGTTCCCAAACTGTTCGATCATCGAGGCTATTTGTAGGAATTTTGTTGGTACGGCTCGTAACAACTTCTTTACTACATAGCTCTCCAAAACCTCTTCTCCAAGAGCTCTAATGTTTGTCACCAGACCATTGAGTTTCATACAGAACTCGTCAATTGGCTCTATCTCACTCATACTCAATGACTCAAAGTCCGCCTTCAGAGTTTGTATCCTAGCCATTTTCACACGATCCGCACCGAGACACATGGTTTTAATCGCATCTCAGGCCTCTTTTGCTGTGTTTTTCTCCGCCAGTGACAGCAAAATGTCTTCAGGTACGCCTTGGTAAATGACCGCCAATGCTACCTTGTCAGTTCTTTCTTCGACCGGTGACTTAGGGTTCTTAGGTTCAATAGCATCCCACACACCATGTGCCTGCATATTCACCTTCATCTTCATAGACCATGAAGCATAATTACTCTTAGCCAACATCGGATAACTCAGACCCACTCCGCCTTCTTTTATTTTGCTCGATTCCATCTCAGTAGCTTTCGACATATATTTTGGCATTCACCACGCAACCTTGCTCTGATACCAAATTCTTGAATATAAGAATGCCCTCCTGATATATATGTAAAGCTAACAGTAAGTTTGAAACGAGAAAAACAAAGTGCAGCTAAGTTCATGATATTTATTTCACTGCGGCATCACTAATATATATCGAATACAGAGATAAAACTAGATGCAAGAAAGAAGGAACTACTTTCCTATAACTACTCCACTATCTACCATTATTCAAAGAGACTCCTAATATGACTCCACAACTATATGACCAAGTCATAACTAGCTGTTAATACAAAACAAACTAACGTAAACATAAACAAGCTTATTCAGACAAGCTTATGATTAAAGTCAACAATCTAGACCCGCGAGGAGCAACTAGAGTCTATATATAGTCTAGAACTTTGTCAGAGTCTATATATGAGAGTAAACTCTTCTGAGTAGAAAAAAATATTTAATGTAAACTAAAAAAAATCAGATAAAGTAGAAGGAAAGACATGAGGGAGCTATTAATAGAAGTTGGAAATAGTAGGGTATTTCAAGTAATTTATTGAACTTATGTTTAATAGAAAAAAGTTATAATAAATATTGTTAGTTTACACTCTCTGTTTTTCATTATATTATTTTCCAAACTTATTCTAAATTCTGATTTATTTAGTTTACATAGAGTAGCTATCGATGTTTGTTCCATCCTTCATAGAGTTTCTAATTCTAATTTACATAATACAAACACGTTAAGACATCTTTGTTTTGTGTTAATTACAATTCCAAGAATTAAGAAGAAAAAACAAACATGAACATTAATTCTTATATTCATCCTTTCTTGTACAAGTAATTTTACTAATTCTGCACAAATATCACAATAATATAATAGTCATGATAAAAATATTTATTTTACCTATTACTCGGCCACCTACCCTAACTCACCCACAAAAGTGATAATCTATAAAGATATTTTATTCAAAATAATAAATAATAAAGATTCTCTCGATATTAAATTTTGAAAATAAGATGGTTGTGTCCGAACTTGGAATGATGGAATAAATTGTGGACTTAAGAGCTCCCATGAAAACTAATAAAATTTTAAGATAATTATCCATTATTTGAGTGTGTGCGTGTATAGATATATCCGATACAATTGTAGATTATTTGTGTGTGCATATTCATACGACCACACCCACATACATATATCTATATAAATATTAAATTTTATTTTTACTATTATTTGTGTATTTGTGCATCTTGATCTTGACTACTTAATTTTTGTACATGTTTGTATTTGGTGTTTAGATTGGTTGTAATGATTTACTAAGTGTACTTGATCACCTTGTTTTAACCTTGACCAATTCATTTTCGTTCAAAAGGCATGCGACAAAACAACAAAAATACTACATTTGTCATTAAAGCTCTTACAAATCAGAAATATCCAATTATTAAATTTATTGAGGACACACAACTAGATTTGTACATTACACTATCTAACCTCCCGATATTTCCCAATAAATTTGTAGATGAATTTTCTTTGTATAAATTGAATTTTTCCAAAAAGTTTGAGTGTAAGTTGGTTCAAATTGGATGAAGTGATATAGTGAAGACCAATGAACCTACATGTTACAGCCTTACAATGAGTTTTTAAGTTTATTAACGATTAATAATGAAACCATTTTTTCATTACGGATCGGAAACGTCCAACATGATGTATAAAATATATGCTTTAGCCAACATATTCAACTTTTGATCGGAAATTATGCGACTGTCTATATGGAAGGATTCTAGAGTCGTGATACTTTGAGGAAGTCAACAAGTACTATACAAATCAATATTTCAGTTGTTGGTTATTTGTGTGTATATTGTAGATTTTCATCCAGTAAATGGTACAAATTCCTAAATATTCGAATTTTATTAGAATTATATGTGTTCATACATCTTGACCTTGACGGTCTATTTTTGCGGTTTTCATATGACACACGATAAAATATGAGTTGGTAAATTTTCATTGGCTTCTACTTATTAATTTCAATGAACCCCCTGCATATACAAAAAAAACTCCACATATACATTACACATACCCTATTTATGCCCTTGTTCGAATTATATGTTCAATTTTTTAGTAATGATTCAGTAATTATTGAATTTATGAGAATTTGATTATATGATATGGATTGGGGTGTAATACATAGATCAGAAATAATGAAAAGGTGTACATATTTGCTTAAGACTACTCTATCATAGACACATGAAAAAAGGTACACATAAAAACCCCAACCAAAATCAATTTTTTAATGTTCAGGAACGAGGAACAAATTGAAAATCACAATCGTGATTTAAACTATATGACATGGATTGGGTTAATAAATGATGATTTATTTAATTTTTAATAAGGTCATATAACAAGACATTGGTGCATTGATTTTATGATAATAGTTAAAATATAGAACAAAAGATCTATAGTTTGAGATGCTATATTATGGTAATTTTTTAGCTAACTAACTCTGGACAAGTTAACGACCAAAACAGAACTGATGCACACAACAAATATACAATCGTAGCTTATGTATGAAGATCATTACTAACATCACAATTGTAAGAATTAGGACGTGGAGAGGAATTTAGGAGAACAAGAAATTAACAACTAGTAAGTGTATCACATATTTTAATAAGTAAGACAAATTGATAACAATTGAAGTCATGATGGAAGATGAGATTGTTGCAGATACCAAACCGGGTTCACTTCAATTTTTCTTGGATTTCTCTGGGGTTATGTTCAATATGTTTGGTTGGTTTCCTTTTCCGTCTGGGTTTCATTGGGACTTGACTACTGGTTTGTCTTATGTAATGTGTTCCTTATTATTGAATTAAAAATTTTAGACACAAGAATTGCGTTGGCCGGTTTTTCGTGTAAAAAGGATGATAATTTTGGATATAAATTGTCTTCGTAAAAGGTATCAATAAAAAGTGGCAATAATTATAGTAAGTAGCTAGTCATACAATTGATGAATTGAAATATATCTTACCGTTTCCGTTGAGTAAATTTCAAATTTATAATTTTGGTACAATATAGTAAGATAAGTCATTTGACAACTATACTGCACAATTGTTATGTTTAAATGAACAAGGTTCCTTTGTTCGCCACCAATTACGTGTGAAAAAAATTGGATTTACTGCTTGCCTGCACCAAAAATTACTAAATGAACATACTAGTGAAGCATTGGACGATAGATTGGTCCAAGTGCCGGAAGGATACTGATGGGGAGATTTTAATCCAATCCAAGAAATAGGTTTCTAGGTGTCTTGGATTGAGAAGGATCTATGGATGCCTTTGGTATTTGCAATTGGCAGATGAAGCCTTTGAACATTTTTAACCAAAATAATGTAATGGAATGTACAAAGAGATCCATAGCCATCAGACATATAATATGCGGGCAATTATTGTGCACAACTAATATTTCGAATAATGTAGATTTTATGGAAAATTTAAGGCTCTAAGTGAATAAAATCATTGGCCAATGTACAATTTCAAATTGTATGATCAAATCTATGTTAGCTAAGTTTTTAGTATTTTTATGTATCATTGTGTACGATCAAATATATTTATTAAAGGTAAGTACGATATGAATAAAATGAGGATCTAAGGTGTCTTCTCGAAACTATCACGCATACTATTTTATATATTATGCATGAAGCAACACACACTATTTTATGCATCAATTGGATATGGAAACTGCCTTCGGCGCTATTTGTAAATTTTTGACTTTTAGGATATGGGTTGGGCTATAAGTCATTTAGTTTTTTATCTTAGTGATTTTTTTTTGTTTGGACGAATGGTTTCTGATTTTTCAAATGCAAAGCTTTCAACAAACATATCTGCATTTCAAGTATACCACGTGCATGACAATTATACAATATTAAGTTATTGTTAAATATGATGGTTATTTTAGAATTTAAATAATACATGACTCTTTAAGAAAAAAAGAGAATTACACGAAAAATATTTTAGTAAATTAACAAGATATAGAAATATTCCCTGATTTACATTTAAGCTTATAATTGTAGAATAATTATAAGCCAGATCTTTATGTAAAACAGAGTAAATTGAAAATATTAATATGTATTTATTCTTCATAAATCTCATGATTTTTCTATCAAAAAAAGAAAAAGATAAACCGTGCATATTCTCATTCTAATCAATTTCAGAATATTTCTTAAAATGTCGGGTTCACTACATTAGATATTTACCCAAGGAAGAGCCACAAGATTTAACATAGCGGTTGAGAGCAAAACCACACCAAAAAACCCTAAAAAATTTGAATAGATGCGGCCTCTCCGAAAGGTTGCGACTGGCGGGTCAAATACACCCTATATATTCACACCAAGTCTCTGCTGTAGATGAGCGCTCTTGTCTATGTTTGGTTCTTACTGCTACAAACTCTTCACATTTCCTCTTCAAATTACCCTCTAAACATTTTATTTCTGTTTCCTCTCAAGTTCCCCTCTCTTGCTCCCACATCTAATCACCTATATACACCTGTAATTCTTTTCAAGTCATGGCAATGGAGACTGAGTTTGAATTCTATGAATTTAAGCATAGGTTTGCCTTGTACGATCCAGCTTCGTATTTCGATGAAAATATTAGCGACCAGCATTTTAATCTTTACCATACCATCGACCGGACACTTTTTTATAGGCTAGTCCGTAAACTTGGTCGTAACGTTGATGAATCTATGTTTGTGGTGGCATTCTTAATCTGGCTGGAAAGAATCTGTTATAGCAAGAATGCTGTCCACAAAGTAATTTCTTGGCCATTTCATTTGATTAACCAACTTGCAAATGAGATTGCTGGTTTTTTTATGTGGATGGAGAACAAGGACGTAGGTCAAGAGTTGTTTGATCCTCGTTTGCTTCAGATGTTATGCTCTCGTGAAATCAACGTGCTCTACTTTCGGGAGAAACGGATTAAGGTCAATGAGAGTGTCAGGAATATAGTCTCTGAAGTTTGTGTGAGGGCGTTTAGAGATATACTGACAAGTGATAGTCAGTTTGTAGATGTTCATGGAGATAGGATGTGGTTTGGTTGTAACACCAATCCAGTTTTTGTGCCACGTCCTCCTTTGTACCACAATGTTGTAGGTCGGTTTCCTCAACCAGGGTTAGGTGCAAACTTGGGTCCTAGAAATTATATGGGTCACGTCCGGAATGTATTGGAAAATCCCGATGCTGATTTAAGTGAAATTTTTGGAGGAATGCAGGTGGTGGATGGTTGCCAGGATGAACCTCATGTTGCACCAGAAGATCGAACAATCTTTTTAACATTCTCCAAAGGCTACTACCTCCCTGAATCCGAAATTCGAGAATTCTTCACAAGGTATAAAATTAATTTAATATGTAATATTCATCCAGATGTATGCAAATCCATAACTATACTATATATAGTGTTGAAAATTTGTTTATGTGGTGAGTAAGTAAATATATGTTTACATGCCTTTCCTCTGTGTTCAGGATTTTTGGGGATTTTATTGAAGTCATCTACATGCAAGATGTGTCGAGTGATGAACAACCATTGTACGCTAGAATGGTTTGCCGTTCTTCTTCCATCATTCCACACATTGCTCCTCCCGGAATAAAGACAAAGTACTCCATTTATGGGAAGCAAGTCTGGGCCAAAAAGTATATCAAGAGAAGTCGCGAGTCCACTTCTGATGATTAGTAAAAAAAACATTTGAACTAGCCTTTTTTCACCTGTTTATGTTAAAGTTGGTGGCTTGTGGTAAATGTTTCACCACTTTTTAATATTGAAAACTTGTATTTTTGAAGAAGATACATCATGTTGTTCAAATTTATTATCTTAAGAATTTTTTTCTGAAATAAATTGAATTAATTCTCATGTTGAAAGTACAAAGTTTCTCAGTAATATATTAAGCCATATAGAAAATGAGATATATGATTAATAATATTTATAACTACAATAACATATAGAAATATTTTATTAATATTATAAATTAATATAATATTGCACCATACTACGACTCTTGTTCCCCCCATGAATTCTAAATTAAAGATGCACATGAAAGGTTAACAATCATAAAAAAGATGGCCACAACATATTCTCTACATAATCAAAATTTTTACTTAATAAATAGATTTTAAAATCATAATCTAGACAACTGACGAACAACCAGAGTCTATGTATCATATCCTAGTCTAGAACATGAGTCTATGTATCATATCCTAGTCTAGAACATTGTCAGAGTCTATGTATGAGAGTAAATTATCCGAGTCTCCAGATAAGTCCTAAGTCTATATATATCATCTAACGATAATAATTAAGAAATGAATGATGTTCTGAAGGCAAATCTTAGAGATATCCTCGAATTATTTTATGTAAACGGAAAAAATTTAGATAAAGTTGAAAGAAAGACATCCGAGGGAGCTTTTAATAGAAGTCAAAAATAGTGCGTGATTTCATGTAATTTATCAAACTTATGGTTTAATAGAAAAGAAGCTATAATAAATATTGTTAGTTAATACTTTATGTCATTCATTGTAATATTTTTCAAATTTATTCCAAATTCTGATTTAGTTTAAATAGAATAGCTATTGATGTTTTTGCCACTTTGATAGGTTTTTTAATCCTAATTTATATAATACAAACAAGGTTAGACATTTTTTTTATGTTTTTTACAATAATATTAGAAGACTTAAAAAGAAAAAAAAGGCATGAAAGTTAGTTAACTTATGTCCATCATTTCTTGTACAAGTAATTCTACTAATGCTGCACAAATATCCCAATAATATACAAGTCAAGATGAAAATCAGTTATCTTACCTATTACTCGGCCACATACCTCTAACTCACCCAAAATTGTGATAATCTACAAAAACATTTTATTAAAAATAAAAAATAACGAAGATGCTCTTGACTACCGATAACAAATTTTGAAAATAAGATGGTTGTGTCCAAACTTGGAATGATGGAATAATGTGTGGACTTAGGAGCTCCGATGAAAAACTAGTAAAATTTTATTTTAGTTGTCCGTTATTTGATTATGTGCGTGTATAGATATATCCGATGCAATTGCCGATTATTTGTGTGTGTGCATATTCATACGAACACACATAGACACGCACATATATATATATATAAATTTTCAAATTTTATTTTTTACTATTATTTGTGTATTTGTGCTTATGCATCTTGACTACTTAATTTTTGCATATGTTTGTATACCGTGTTTAGTATGATTGTAACGATTTACTAGGTGTACCTAATCACCTTTTTTAATCTTGACTAGTTCATTTTCTTTCAAGAAGCGTGAGACAAAACAACAAAAAACTATAGATGTCATTGAAGCTCCTGCAAATCAGAAATATCCAATTGTCAAATTTGTTTTGTTGAGGACACACAACGCGATTTGTACACTACACTATCTAACCCCCGATATTTCCCAATCTTAAAATATTTTATTGAAAGGAGCCATAATAATTGACACCCTTATTGATTCTATTCCCCAAATTCATTTGGGCAGGAACACTCAAAACACAACTTTAACAACATAACTTTAGTCTTATTAAAACATAAAAACATTAATCGCTTCTGAATTTAGAATAGAGAAAACTTGTCTATTTTAAAACTCCGCATATACGCACAGGTTAAAACATCTAGCTGTTCTGAACATAGAATAGTGAAAGAAGTACTTGTATAATTATAAGTAATGAGTTTGATATGTAAAACATTTAACTATTTTGAAAGAAGAATTGACGAGGAATACATGCGTAAAGCTAAACATATTACATGCAAAATATTTTACTATTATGATATTATAATAAGGGTAAAATACTTGCCTTTGGTCCTTAATAATTATGCGCACTCGCATTTAACACAACAATCTCATTCTGACATCTCATGACATCATCATATTTTATTCCCTAAGTCTCTCTATCTGCCGCTCATGTCGTTGCTACAAACCCAACATGCATTACCATTCAAATATTTTCTTTTGACTTCAACGTTTGGTCATGATAGTCTAGAACGATCTGCATCTTATAAGATACATCTTTAATCATCTACACGATAATTACTCGACAAACTCCTTTTCTAACATTCTATCTTCTATCCATACGATAGTCCACACATAATTAAAATATTTAAGCACAAGAATCTCAAATCATGTAGGCACATAATTCAAATAACACATAAACACATAATTCAAGCAACATGTAATTCAATTTTTCAATCGATTCAGTTTGGTATGTTTAAAACTGAAATCAAGCCAAAATACAACTTTTGGTAAATAGGCCACATAGAGATGTTTACAAAATAAGCGACCATTCGACACAAAAAGATTTAGGTCTCGAAAGTATTTTTAATGGAAGCCGAATATTTTTTAGATTCTAGATGCGTTTGTTTTGTACTAAACAGACAAACAGTCTATTTATTATGAATAACATAAGAATAATTCAAATAATAATAATATTAATTTATTATTTAATACCTTTATATATTTTTAAAAACTCAAAATATTTTTCAAAATATTATTTGATTTAATTATAAATAATTCACTTACCTATTTATTAATAAAACCAATTATTTAAGAATTCAATCAACCCATTTAGATTAATAAATAATTAACTAGAATAAATTAGAAATAATTTAATCAAATTAATAAAGCAAACAATTTTTGGAATTTAAAAACAATTCAGTTTAATTATTAAAAAAATTAATTGAATAAAATATTAGATTTAAAAAAGAATTTCAAGAATTTTAATAAATCATAAACTATAACCAGTTTTTAGGAAAAAGTGTTTGTTTCTTATGGATCGAAACGTTGTCAACTCCGAGTCACCGAGAACACAAGACCCGCAGGTAAAACAACAGATTCTCACGAAGGTCGATAGTCCGGCGAGGCCCCAATTGGGACGAAAATAACTCGAATTCTATGATTTTTCAGTTGGGTTTCGTTCTAAACTGAAAAAACTCGTATTAATTCATAACATCACTAAACGATCAACCGATCGTAATTTTCGATAAAAAAATTGAACATCACATTCGATTTTCGGCCAAACTCGACGCCACGGAAAATCTGAACCACCATTGACGAAAATGAAGGTGAATATGCAAGCATACGACATCTGGAAGGCAGTGGAGCTTGCAGATCTAAAGGTTGCAGCTGAGGAAAAGAAAGATAGGTTGGCTTTGGCAGCCATCTATCAATCCATTCCGGAGGACATCTTATTGTCAGTGGCTGTTAAGAATACGACAAAAGAAACATGGGATGCCATCAAAATGATGTTCCTAGGTTCCGATCGTGTAAGACAGACCAAGGTGCAGACCTTCAAGTCAGAGTTTGCGGTGCTTAGCATGAAGGAGACAAAAACTATCGGTGAGTTCTGTATGATGTTAAACGACCTGGTAACCAATATACGAGCGTTGGGTGAAATTGTTGAAAAAGGTTTTGTGGTGAAGAAGCTGTTGAGGGCTGTACCTTCTAGGTTTCTGCAAATAACCTCTGCAATGGAGCAATTTGGAAAGTTGAATGAGATGTCAATAGAGGAGGCCGTGGGATCATTAAAGGTGCATGAGGAAAAAACTCGTGGCCAAACAGAGAAGCTTGGAAATCAATTACTCTTGACTGAGGATGAGTGGGCAAAGCGAGAAACAAATGGAGGGCAACTATTGTTAACCAAGGAGGAATGGTTAAAGAGAACAAGTACATGAGGAACTGATAGTTCACAAAACCAGAAATTTTGAGGAGTGTCTAAGGGATTACATGGTGTGAGAGAAACAAGTAAGGTAAAATGTTTTAATTGTCACAACTATGGACATTTTGCTACAACTTGTCGTAAACCACAACGAGGTAGGGAGACAAATCAAGAGGTGAACTTATCACAAATCCATGATAATGAACCTGCTTTGCTTATGGTGAAATAAAAAAAAGTGGAAGAACGAACACTCTTGTTGAATGAGAAAGATGTTCGACCAAAGTTAAGCAAAGATTTTGATATGCAAACTGAATCCAACTTGTTGTATTTGGATAACGGAGCTAGTAACCATATGACGGGGTTACGATCGAAATTCAAGGAATTGGATGAAAGTATCACAGGTCAAGTGAAATTTGGGGATGGTTCGTTGGTACATATGAAAAGGAAAGGCTGCTCATGAAGGTTAGAAGATCTGCAAATCGGCTTTACAAGATCATAATGGAATCAAGCAAAGGTAGTTGCATGCTGTCAAAATTGAAAGATCCAGAGTGGTTATGGCACTTACGTCTTGGCCATGTAAATTTTCAGGCAATTAAACTAATGTCTAAGAATAACATGGCATATGGGATACCTAAATTGTTGAATCCAAAGGAGATGTGTACCGGCTGTTTGATGTCGAAGCAGGCAAGGGGATTGTTTCCGAGCAAGGAAAACTTTTTATGAAAAGAAACCATTGGAATTGATCCATGGAGATCTTGTGAACCAATTACTCCAGCCACATTGGGAGGGTAACAAATATTTTTTACTTCTTGTTGATGATTTTAGTAAAATGATGTGGACCTATATGCTAAGAAGCAAAGACAAAGTCTTAGAAGCGTTCAAAAAATTTAGAGTGATGATTGAGAAAGAAAGGAAAACAAGATGAAGAAACTAAGAACAGATAGAGGAGCGGAGTTTTGCTCTAACCAGTTCAAATAATTTTGTGAGGACATGTGCATTATACGATATTTTACTGCACCCTACACACCCCAACAAAACGGGGTTGTAGAGCGAAGATATCGTACCGTTGTAGCTATGGCACACCATTTTTTGAAGGAGATGAGACTGCCTTTAACGTTGTGGGGGGAAGCTGTAAGGCACACGATATATGTGCTGAACAGATTACCTACAAGAGCTCTGACAAGGAAAACTCTTCGCGAAGCATGGACAGGAGAGAAGCCTGATGTGTCATACATTCGAGTTTTTGGGTGTGTCGCTCATATGAAAGTACAAAGTGGGCATACAACGAAATTAGAGGACCGAATTAAAATGGTTATTTACCTTGGTAGAGAACCCGGGACTAAGGCTTCACGGTTGTATGATCCAATTAGTGGAAAAATACTAGTGAGACGTGATGTTGTGTTCGAAGAAAATAGAGTTTGGCAGTGGGAAAATAAAGGAAAAGAAGGTGAACAACTGGGTGGAACCTTTTCGGTGGCTGTTGAAAATGTAACAGGGGTTACCGAAGAATTCAGTGAAGGTTCAAGCTTCTTTGGTAATGGAACAGTAGGGAATGGTGCCAGCATCTCTAGTAACGAAACGGAGGGGAACAGTGAAAGTGGTGCAACAATGAGTAACATTCTATCAAGTATCAGTCCATTAAGCTCAAATACTGATGAAATCAGTACATCATCAGGTGACAACAATCAACCCATTAAATTTCATTTACTTGATGAGATTTATAATGAAACACAGGAAATTGAACTCAAAGATGATCTATTGTTGCTGGGAATTGAAGAACCTACAGATTACAAACAAGTAGAGAAAGATAAAGAATGGGAGTTGGCAATGAAGTACGAGATTGATGCTATTGAAAAAATAAGACGTGGGAGCTAGTGGAATTTCCACCAGGATAAAAGCCAATTGGTTTGAAGTGGGTGTATAATGTTAAGCGGAACACAAAGGATGAAATCGTGAAGTACAAAGCGAGGGTGGTCGCAAAGGGGTATGCTCAATGGCAGGGAGTAGATTTTGACGAAGTTTTCGCACCAGTAAATAGGCCGGAAACAGTAAGGCTTCTACTAGCTTTAGCATCAAAGAATGGTTGGGTAGTAGATCATTTAGATGTCAAGTCTGCTTTCCTCAATGGCGAATTGGAGGAGACGGTGTATGTGACACAACCAGAAGGGTTCATTAAAGAAGGAAAAGAGCAGATGGTGTATAGACTGGTGAAAGCTCTGTACGGCTTAGGACAAGCACCGAGAGCATGGTACTCAAAACTCAGCAAGGTTCTCGAGAGAATGGGTTTTGTTAAATGCCCATAAGAGCACGCTGTTTATACAAAACGTGAAGGAGGGGAGGTGCTCCTTATTGGTGTATATGTAGATGATATCATGGTCACAGGAACTAGCATCAAGAATGTAAACAAGTTTAAACAGCAGATGGGTGAGATATTTGATATGAGTGGTCTTGGAAGGCTATCTCATTACTTGGGCATCGAAGTAATTCAAGAGGAGGGATTCATGAAGCTAAAGCAAACATCATATGCTCAGAGACTGCTCGGGAAATTTGGACTGAAAGACTGCAATTCTGCTAAATTTCCTATGGAACCAAAGGTGTAGATTGATAACGATGAGAAGGGAAAGCCAGTTAATTCTACGGAATTGAAAATCATGGTAGGAGGTTTGAGGTATCTGGTTCATACTCGCCCCGATATAGCTTTTTCAGTAGGTGTTGTAAATTGCTTTATAGAGAGGCCGACTATTCTTGATCTCAATGCAGCTAAACGCATCCTAAGATATATCACGGGTACACTGGAGTATGGTCTGATTTATGCAAAGGGGACAGATAACTACTTATTTTCTGGATACTTAGACAGTGACATGAGTAACAATGTGGTGGATCGAAGGAGTACAGGTGGGATGGCTTTCTATTTAAATGAAAGTCTGATTACATGGGTATCCCAGAAGCAAAGATGGGTTGCTTTGTCCTCCTGTGAAGCCGAATTCATGGCTGCTACTGCAGCAGCATGCCAAAGAGTGTGGTTACGAAATCTATTAACACAAATAACTGACATGACAACCGATCAGTAATAGACTTAGCTAAAAATCCTGTATTTCATGGACGTAGTAAACACATTGATATACAGTATCATTTTATTCGGGAATGCGTAGAGCGTGGTGAAATTATTATGAAGCATGTTCGAAGTGAGGAGCAATGAGCAGATGTGCTAACTAATCCTATGACAATAATTAAGTTCGAAAGGATGCGTGAATTACTTGGAATCAGAAACTTGCAGAAAGGAGTTTTGATTACTGGGAGATTTGTTGGAAATAATCTAAACTCTATATGGTTTATTTGTTTATTTGCATTGGTGTCTGGTAAACGTATTTTTCTGTGTTTTGAATAAGTCAGTTTATTTAGCTATTTTGTAGGAGCAGTTGAGTAGTTGTAGGTGGTGGAGTACTGATAGGAGTTGTTCCTGTTTTATAGGAGTAGTAGTTCTTTTTTCATTATATGTATGCATTGAGTCTATAGTAATAACTTAACTTTTATTATTATCAAAGTTCAGCAACAAGTTTATCTCTGCAAATACTCGTGTGTATTGTTCAGATATCTGGGAATAGTGTGTGCATAGTGTGTGTGTGTTTATACTGTTAAACTACATCTTCTTCCTATTTTTTCTAAATTATAGTTTACGTTATCCTAGTGCCTTACTATTGCTTGTTCCACTATTTTGATAATTATTTTCATTTATCTTTTTGATGTATTATTCAATCACGAAGCTAATTATAGTGATCGCGTAGATTAAATGGATTTTGGGGTATTAATTTCTTCTACTATTAGATGATTGCTCTAAAAGTTGAAACTTTTGGAGAAACACATTATTGTTTCTGTGGTGAACTTCTATTAGGAGTGTCCTGTTGAAACTTGGAAATCATTTTCATCAGTAATGGTTTATCCCTGTTTCTCAGATGAATTTCTGGTTGAGCTCACATTATTGTAATCTCACCCGGTGCTTTCGAGTACAGTATTAAAAATTGCTCAATATCATTTATGCTAGTGTTACATTTGTACGTATCTATTAGAAGTGATTTAACAATCCTTTTAAATAAGGGCACTTGTTCACGTAAAGAAAGTGGTAGAAGTTTAAATGCTATACAACTTAAGAAGAGGAAAATAAATATATTTTGTATAACTATTTTTTAATAAATTCATTTAATTAAAGATTTTATCAAAGCATTTAGATTAATAAATATATAATTAAAACAAATTATAAATAATTTAATCAAATTATAATTTGAAATTAATAAAGCAAACAATTTCTGGAATTTAAAAAATATTCAGTTTAATTATTAAAAAATTAAACTATTAAATAAAATATTAGATTTGAAAACAAATTTTTTGAATTTTTAATAAATCAGAAATCAAAATCAATTTTTATGAAAAAGTCTTTGGTTCTTGTGGATCAAAACAAGGTCGACTCTAGGTTAGAAAATCGGAACAACTCTTGGTCACTAAGAACATAAGACACTCTGGTAAAACTACAGATTTTGGCGAGGCTCCCATTGTGATGAAAATAACTCTAGAACAATAGAAACTGATTTTAGGGGATTTCCTTATTTTTAAAACAATTTTTTTCCTATTTTCTGAAAATATATATGAATTTTAATTAATTAAAAACTATTTATATTTACATAATAATAGTCCTAAAAATATTTGGGGTCTAACTATAGCACTTAATAAAAATATTTTGCCCAAAATTAACTAGGGGGAATAATTAATTCTCAAATAATTATAAAAATTATGTCAAAGTTCCCTAAAAATTATGAATTTTCAAAATATGCAATAATATAAATTTGGAATTCCTATGATTTTATAAACATAAAACTACAAATTTTGTGGGATTTGACTTGTCGGTTCGGTTCTGGTCTGATAACTTTTAAGAACTCAAAATATTTTATGAATTTAAAATAAACTACGAATTTTTTTTATAAAATATGCTAATGCACGCAAAATGATGCAGATCCATGTTAACATAATTAATTTCCGATAGCAATTAAGCGCATTTTGACACGTAACAAATATCCGAAAAATAACAATATTTGAAAATGTTAACATGTATCTAAATAATTGAAATAGTGACTAATATGGGCACACATTATACATACCATTTTTTAAATTATGAAAAACGGTTATTTTAGAATTTATATAATTGAATGACTCTTTGAGAAAAAAGAGAATTACACGAATTTTTTTTAGTAAGGTAAAAAGATAAAGATATATTCTCTACTTTACATTTAAGTTTGTCTTGTAGAATAATTATCAACCAAATCTTTATATAAACAAAATAATTTTAAAATATTAACATGTATTTATTCTTCATAAATTTTATAATTTTTTCATGAAAAAGAAAACTATAAATGCATATTATCATTCCAATCAATTTCAGAATATTTCTTGCAATGCACTTCACTACATCACAAATTTGCCAAAAGGAACATCCATTGCATAGCCGTTTGGGAGAAAACCCTACAAAAAAGCCCTAAAAATTTTGGTAGCATGTGGTAAATGTTTCACCACTGTTTAATATTGAAAACCTGTATTTTTCAAGTATATAAATCAAGTTGTTCAAGTCTATTATCTTAAGAATTTTTTATATGAAATAAATTGAATTATTAGTCTCATGTTGAAAGCACATAGTTACTCGTAATAAATCAACCCATATATATAAAATGAGATATGATAAGTAATATTTATAACGAGAATAACATATAGAAAATTTTGATTAATATTATAAATTAGTATAATACTGTACAATACCAGTACTCTTTTTCCTACCATGAATTCTAATTTAAAGATACACACTAACGGTTAAAAAACATAAGAAAGATGTCCACAACATATTATCCACATAATCAAAGTTTTTACTTAATAAATATATTTTAAAATCATAATCTATCTTGAATATAAGAATGCCCTCCTGATATATATGTAAAGCTAACAGTAAGTTTGAAACGAGAAAAACAAAGTGCAGCTAAGTTCATGATATTTATTTCACTGCGGCATCACTAATATATATCGAATACAGAGATAAAACTAGATGCAAGAAAGAAGGAACTACTTTCCTATAACTACTCCACTATCTACCATTATTCAAAGAGACTCCTAATATGACTCCACAACTATATGACCAAGTCATAACTAGCTGTTAATACAAAACAAACTAACGTAAACATAAACAAGCTTATTCAGACAAGCTTATGATTAAAGTCAACAATCTCCCCCATAATCTAAGCTTGTTGAGTTAACTCTTTCACTCCCAACAGCTTCCTCATGCGTTCAAACTTCACTGTCGTGAGCGCCTTGGTTAGAATGTCATCCTTCTGGTTTTCTGTTGCTACATGCTTCACCACTATTTCACCGCGATCAACACACTCTCGTATAAAGTGATAACGTATATCGATATGTTTGCTACGACCATGAAACATCGGATTCTTAGCCAAGTCTATGGCTGATTTATTATCGATATACAACGTGACTGGACCAACCTTTCATCAGTAATCTGACTCAGCAAATTCCGTAACCAAATTCCCTGACATGCTGCTGCTGTCGCAGCCATGAACTCGGCTTCACACGAAGATAGAGCCACACATTTCTGTTTCTGAGACATCCAGGTAATTAGACTATCGTTTAGATAAAAAGCCACTCCACCAGTGCTTTTCCGATCTTCTATATTACCCGCCAAATCACTATCGGAATATCCTGTCAAAACATTATTGCTATTCTCTCTTGAGTATACCAATCCATAATCTAACGTTCCCTTAATGTACCTGAGAACTCGTTTTGCTGCATTCATATGCATTACAGTGGGATGCTCCATAAATCGACTGATAATGCCCACAGCAAAAGCTATGTCCGGTCGAGTATGTACTAAGTATCTCAAACCTCCGATCATGCTTGTAAATTGAGTCATATCGACCAATTTACCACCTTCATCCTTCGTGATTTGTTCTTTAGGATCTAGTGGATACTTTGTAGGATTGCAATCCGACAACCCCGCCTTTTCAAGAATTTTATGAGCATAAGCTGACTGTTTTAGCTTGATAAATCTGTTTCCCTGTTCAACCTCTATTCCCAAATAATATGTGAGTTTGCCGAGATCACTGATGTCAAATTATTTGTTCATCTCCTGCTTGAACTCCTCGATAATACTGATACTAGTCCCTGTAATCAAAAGATCATCAGCGTAAACGCCAACTACCAGAATAATACCTTCAATTTTCCTTGTATACACAGCGTGTTCATATGGGCATCTCTGAAATCCAAGTCTCTCCAGGCACTTGTTTAGCTTCGAATACCATGCACGAGGGGCTTGCCGAAGACCATACAGTGCCTTGAGGAGTTTGTACACCTTTGATTCCTGGCCTTTTCTTTCAAAACCCTCCGGTTGCATCACATAGACTTCCTCGCATATCTCCCTGTTTAAAAACGCTGTCTTCACATCCATATGATGCACCTGCCATGATTTTTTTGCAGCAAGGGCCAACAACATACGCACTATTTCGAGCCTTGTAACAGGTGCATATATTTCGTCATAATCAACGCCATGTTCCTGTGTGTAACCCTTTGCCACAAGTCGAGCTTTATGCTTCACTACATTACCACTTGCATCTCGCTTCAATTTGAATATCCACTTTAACCCGATGACTTTGTTCCCCTTTGGAAGTTCTGTCAGTTCTCATGTCCTGTTTTTTTCTATAGAATCGATTTCATTTTTCATAGCCTGTCTCCAACACTTTTCTTTGTTTGCCTGACCAAAATTAACAGGTTCTTCGACTCCCATGAGTAATAGCTCCTCCTGCAGCTCAATAGGTTCTGTGTTGTTATAAATTTCAGTGACATTTCTATATTTTTTAGGCTCTATACTTCCATCAACGTTTTCATCCTCAAAGTCTAGCTCTTCTCTTCCTTCTTCCCTCACAGGACTTTCATAACCATCACTTTCTCTCTGAGTTGTTTCGTCGTTCTCTTTTCCTCCCAACACAATCAACTTTTCTTGTTGCAACTACTCTTCTCCGTTTTGTCCTTCCCATGGCCATGCTTCAGTTTCTACAAAAATAACATCTCGACTGACTAACACCGTGTTGCTTTCTGGGTTATACAGCCTGTACGCCTTTGTTCCTGGCTCTTTGCCTAAATTCACAACTTTCAAGCTTCGATCATCTAGCTTCTTAGTCAGCTTATCTTGCACTTTCATGTAAGCTTTACATCCAAACACCTTGATGTGCCCAATATTGGGTTTTTCATTTTTCCAGGCTTCATACGGAGTCACCCCTGACAGTGCTCGAGTGGGCAACCTGTTTAACACGTAGACAACGTGATGCACTACCTCACCCCAGAAGTTTGCCGGCATATGCAAATTTCAAGTAACTTCTCCGCATCTCAACGACAGTACGGTTCCTACGCTCCACCACGCCATTTTGCTGTGGAGTGTATGGAGCCGTAAGATGTCTCACAATTCCATTATCTTCACAAAAGTCAGAAAAAACTTTGGAGTTGAACTCCCCCCCACGATCTGTTCGAAAGACTCTGATCTTTCGCTCTGTACCATTCTAAACTTTGGCCTTAAACTTCTTGAAGGCCTCAAACGCCTCATCCTTGCTCTTTAGCAAGTAAGCCCACATAATACGTGAATAATCATCAACAAGGAGCATGAAATAACGATTACCTGCATGAGTGGAAGGAGTGATAGGTCCGCATATGTCACCATGAACAAGTTCAAGCACCTTACTAGCTGAGTACTTCGACTTAGTAGGAAATGGCTTTCGAGTCTGTTTCGACATTAAACAACCACTACATGTCATCTCCGGAGACACAATCTTTGGAAAACCACGAACCATGTCATTTTCTGACATCAATTCCATTACCTTAAAATTGACATGTCCTAACCGAAAGTGCCACAACCAAGCATTTTCATTTGACCTTGACAATAAGCATTTTGGTTTACCACTTTCTATAATTATCTTATACAATCGATTTGTCGATCTCTTAACTTTCATTAACAACTTTCCTTGTTTTTCATGGATCCACAAATATTCTCCATTCAAGACAACCTTATTTCCGGCTTCCGATAATTGTCCAAGACTAATTATATTGTTGCACAAGGAAGGAATGAAAAATACCTCGTGTAGTTCACGTTCCTCGCCCGTTTTACACTTCAAGCTCACAGTGCCCTTGCCTTTAATTTCAACCATCGAACCATCACCGAATTTTACTTGGCCTTTGACACATTCGTCCAGCATCTTGAATTTTGATCTCTGACCCGTCATATGGTTACTTGCACCGTTGTCAAGGTACCAGATGTCAGAATCACTGGATTTTTCACTTCCATGCAACTTCAGTTTTGGTGTGACTTTCTCTTCTTTTAGCAACATCATGTTTACATCTTTGTCATCATGTTCAGTCAATAGCAATGCAGGCTCATCATCGTCAAATTGGGCCATGTTAACTTCAGCCCTTTGAACCTTGTTACGCTTAGGTTTGTTGCACTCAACTGCGAAATGGCCATACAAATGACAGTTGAAGCACTTAACTCTAGACTTGTCTCGAACCAGTCGTCCCCCTTCTTTATTTGGAATTTTCTGATTTGTGAAAACGCCACCACTTTCTCTGCTATTTCTCCTTGACCATTCTTCTCGAGTCATCAACAGTTTACCCTCGTTAGCTTCTCTTCGTGTCCATTCCTCTTCCGTGAGAAGAAGTTGACTACCGCCCCCACCACCATTCTTGGATCCCTTCAATCTTTCCTCATGAATCTTCAAGGACCCAACAGTTTCTTCAACGGACATTTGCTCAATGTTCCCAAACTGTTCGATCATCGAGGCTATTTATAGGAATTTTGTTGGTACAGCTCGTAACAACTTCTTTACTACATAGCTCTCCGAAACCTCTTCTCCAAGAGCTCTAATGTTTGTCACCAGACCATTGAGTTTCATACAGAACTCGTCAATTGGCTCTATCTCACTCATACTCAATGACTCAAAGTCCGCCTTCAGAGTTTGTATCCTAGCCGTTTTCACACGATCCGCACCGAGACACATGGTTTTAATCGCATCCCAGGCCTCTTTTGCTGTGTTTTTCTCCGCCAGTGACAGCAAAATGTCTTCAGGTACGCCTTGGTAAATGACCGCCAATGCTACCTTGTCAGTTCTTTCTTCGACCGGTGACTTAGGGTTCTTAGGTTCAATATCATCCCACACACCATGTGCCTGCATATTCACCTTCATCTTCATAGACCATGAAGCATAATTACTCTTAGCCAACATCGGATAACTCAGACCCACTCCGCCTTCTTTTATTTTGCTCGATTCCATCACAGTAGCTTTCGGCATATATTTTGGCATTCACCACGCAACCTTGCTCTGATACCAAATTCTTGAATATAAGAATGCCCTCCTGATATATATGTAAAGCTAACAGTAAGTTTGAAACGAGAAAAACAAAGTGCAGCTAAGTTCATGATATTTATTTTACTGCGGCATCACTAATATATATCGAATACAGAGATAAAACTAGATGCAAGAAAGAAGGAACTACTTTCCTATAACTACTCCACTATCTACCATTATTCAAAGAGACTCCTAATATGACTCCACAACTATATGACAAAGTCATAACTAGCTGTTAATACAAAACAAACTAACGTAAACATAAACAAGCTTATTCAGACAAGCTTATGATTAATGTTAACAATCTAGACCCGTGAGGAGCAACTAGAGTCTATATATAGTCTAGAACTTTGTCAGAGTCTATATATGAGAGTAAACTCTTCTGAGTAGAAAAAAATATTTAATGTAAACTAAAAAAAATCAGATAAAGTAGAAGGAAAGACATGAGGGATCTATCAATAGAAGTTGGAAATAGTAGGGTATTTCAAGTAATTTATTGAACTTATGTTTAATAGAAAAAAGTTATAATAAATATTG
Organism: Apium graveolens; assembly: GCF_009905375.1. NCBI lineage: Eukaryota > Viridiplantae > Streptophyta > Magnoliopsida > Apiales > Apiaceae > Apium > Apium graveolens. The sequence continues at coordinate 192,312,384 of NC_133657.1, forward strand.
TTAGTTTACACTCTCTGTTTTTCATTATATTATTTTCCAAACTTATTCTAAATTCTGATTTATTTAGTTTACATAGAGTAGCTATAATACAAACACGTTAAGACATCTTTGTTTTGTGTTAAATACAATTCCAAGAATTAAGAAGAAAAAACAAACATGAACATTAATTCTTATATTCATCCTTTCCTGTACAAGTAATTTTTCTAATTCTGCACAAATATCACAATAATATAATAGTCATGATAAAAATATTTATTTTACCTATTACTCGGCCACCTACCCTAACTCACCCACAAAAGTGATAATCTATGTCAATATGTAAATTTTTATGGAATAATGTGTGGACTTAGGAGCTCCGATGAAAAACTAGTAAAATTTATATATATATTATGTGCGTGTATAGATATATCCGATGCAATTGTCGATTATTTGTGTGTGTGCATATTCATACGAACACACATAGACACACACATATATATATATAAATTTTCAAATTTTATTTTTTACTATTATTTGTGTATTTGTGCTTATGCATCTTGACTACTTAATTTTTGCATATGCTTGTATACCGTGTTTAGTATGGTTGTAACGATTTACTAGGTGTACCTAATCACCTTGTTTTAATCTTGACTAGTTCATTTTCTTTCAAGAAGCCTGAGACAAAACAACAAAAAATTATAGATGTCATTGAAGCTCCTGCAAATCAGAAATATCCAATTATCAAATTTGTTTTGTTGAGGACACACAACGCGATTTGTACATTACACTATCTAACCCCCCGATATTTCCCAATCTTAAAACATTTTATTGAAAGGAGCCATAATAATTGACACCCTTATTGATTCTATTCCCCAAATTCATTTGGGCAGGAACACTCAAAACACAACTTTAACAACATAACTTTAGTCTTATTAAAACATAAAAATATTTATCGCTTCTGAATTTAGAAGAGAGAAAACTTGTCTATTTTAAAACTCCGCACATACGGACAGGTTAAAACATCTAGCTATTCTGAACATAGAATAGTGAAAGAAGTACTTGTATAATTATAAGTAATGAGTTTGATATGTAAAACATTTAACTATTTTGAAAGCAGAATTGATGAGGAATACATGCGTAAATCTAAACATATTAACATGCAAAATATTTTACTATTATGATATTATAATAAGGGTAAAACACTTGCCTTTGGTCCTTAAATATTATGCGCACTCGCATTTAACACAACAATCTCATTCTGACATCTCATGACATCATCATATTTTATTCCCCCAAGTCTCTTTATCTGCCGCTCATGTCGTTGCTACAAACCCAGCATGCATTACCATTCAAATATTTTCTTTTGACTTCAACGTTTGGTCATGATAGTCTAGAACGATCTGCATCTTATAAGATACATCTTTAACCATCTACACGATAATTACTCGACAAACTCCTTTTCTAACATTCTATCTTCTATCCATACGATAGTCCACACATAATTAAAATATTTAAGCACAAGAATCTCAAATCATGTAGGCACATAATTCAAATAACACATAAACACATAATTCAAGCAACATGTAATTCAATTTTTCAATCGATTCAGTTTGGTATGTTTAAAACTGAAATCAAGCCAAAATACAACTTTTGGTAAATAGGCCACATTGAGATGTTTACAAAATAAGCGACCATTCGACACAAAAGGATTTAGGTCTCGAAAGTATTTTTAATGGAAGCCGAATATTTTTTAGATTCTAGATGCGTTTGTTTTGTACTAAACAGACAAACAGTCTATTTATTATGAATAACATAAGAATAATTCAAATAATAATAATATTAATTGATTATTTAATACCTTTATATATTTTTAAAAACTCAAAATATTTTTCAAAATATTATTTGATTTAATCATAAATAATTCATTTACCTATTTATTAATAAAACCAATTATTTAAAAATTCAATCAACCCATTTAGATTAATAAATAATTAACTAGAATAAATTAGAAATAATTTAATCAAATTAATAAAGCAAACAATTTTTGGAATTTAAAACCAATTCAGTTTAATTATTAAAAAAATTAATTGAATAAAATATTAGATTTAAAAAAGAATTTCAAGAATTTTTAATAAATCATAAACCATAACCAGTTTTTAGGAAAAAGTGTTTGTTTCTTATGAATCGAAACGTTGTCAACTCCGAGTCACCGAGAACACAAGACCCGCAGGTAAAACAACAGATTCTCACGAAGGTCGATAGTCCGGCGAGGCCCCAATTGGGACGAAAATAACTCGAATTCTATGATTTTTCAGTTGGGTTTCGTTCTAAACTGAAAAAAGTCGTATTAATTCATAACATCACTAAACGATCAACCGATCGTAATTTTCGATAAAAAAATTGAACATCACATTCGATTTTCGGCCAAACTCGACGCGACGGAAAATCTGAACCAACATTGACGAAAATGAAGGTGAATATGCAAGCACACGACATCTGGAAGGCAGTGGAGCTTGCAGATCCAAAGGTTGCAGCTGAGGAAAAGAAAGATAGGTTGGCTTTGGCAGCCATCTATCAATCCATTCCGGAGGACATCTTATTGTCAGTGGCTGTTAAGAATACGACAAAAGAAACATGGGATGCCATCAAAATGATGTTCCTAGGTTCCGATCGCGTAAGACAGACCAAGGTGCAGACCTTCAAGTCAGAGTTTGAGGTGCTTAGCATGAAGGAGACAAAAACTATCGGTGAGTTCTGTATGATGTTAAACGACCTGGTAACCAATATACGAGCGTTGGGTGAAATTGTTGAAAAAGGTTTTGTGGTGAAGAAGCTGTTAAGGGCTGTACCTTCTAGGTTTCTGCAAATAACCTCTGCAATGGAGCAATTTGGAAAGTTGAATGAGATGTCAATAGAGGAGGCCGTGGGATCATTAAAGGCGCATGAGGAAAAAACTCGTGGCCAAACACAGAAGCTTGGAAATCAATTACTCTTGACTGAGGATGAGTGGGCAAAGCGAGAAACAAATGGAGGGCAACTATTGTTAACCAAGGAGGAATGGTTAAAGAGAACAAGTACAGGAGGAACTGATAGTTCACAAAACCAGAAATTTCGAGGAGGGTCTAAGGGATTACATGGTGTGAGAGAAACAAGTAAGGTAAAATGTTTTAATTGTCACAACTATGGACATTTTGCTACAACTTGTCGTAAACCACAACGAGGTAGGGAGACAAATCAAGAGGTGAACTTATCACAAATCCATGATAATGAACCTGCTTTGCTTATGGTGAAACAAGAAAAAGTGGAAGAACGAACACTCTTGTTGAATGAGAAAGATGTTCGACCAAAGTTAAGCAAAGATTTTGATATGCAAACTGAATCCAACTTGTTGTATTTGGATAACGGAGCTAGTAACCATATGACGGGGTTACGATCGAAATTCAAGGAATTGGATGAAAGTATCACAGGTCAAGTGAAATTTGGGGATGGTTCGTTGGTACATATGAAAAGGAAAGGCTGCTCATGAAGGTTAGAAGATCTGCAAATCGGCTTTACAAGATCATAATGGAATCAAGCAAAGGTAGTTGCATGCTGTCAAAATTGAAAGATCCAGAGTGGTTATGGCACTTACGTCTTGGCCATGTAAATTTTCAGGCAATTAAACTAATGTCTAAAAATAACATGGCATATGGGATACCTAAATTGTTGAATCCAAAGGAGATGTGTACCGGCTGTTTGATGTCGAAGCAGGCAAGAGGATTGTTTCCGAGCAAGGAAAACTTTTTATGAAAAGAAACCATTGGAATTGATCCATGGAGATCTTTGTGAACCAATTACTCCAGCCACATTGGGAGGTAACAAATATTTTTTACTTCTTGTTGATGATTTTAGTAAAATGATGTGGACCTATATGCTAAGAAGCAAATTCAAAAAATTTAGAGTGATGATTGAGAAAGAAAAGGAAAACAAGTTCAAGAAACTAAGAACAGATAGAGGAGCGGAGTTTTGCTCTAACCAATTCAAATAATTTTGTGAGGACATGTGCATTATACGATATTTTACTGCACCCTACACACCCCAACAAAACGGGGTTGTAGCGCGCAGAAATCGTACCGTTGTAGCTATGGCACACAGTTTTTTGAAGGAGATGAGACTGCCTTTAACATTGTGGGAGGAAGCTGTAAGGCACACGATATATGTGCTGAACAGATTACCTACAAGAGCTCTGACAAGGAAAACTCTCCGCGAAGCATGGACAGGAGAGAAGCCTGATGTGTCATACATTCGAGTTTTTGGGTGTGTCGCTCATATGAAAGTACAAAGTGGGCATACAACGAAATTAGAGGACCGAAGTAAAATGGTTATTTACCTTGGTAGAGAACCCGGGACTAAGGCTTCACGGTTGTATGATCCAATTAGTGGAAAAATACTAGTGAGACGTGATGTTGTGTTCGAAGAAAATAGAGTTTGGCAGTGGGAAAATAAAGGAAAAAAAGGTGAACAACTGGGTGGAACCTTTTCGGTGGCTGTTGAAAATGTAACAGGGGTTACCGAAGAATTCAGTGAAGGTTCAAGCTTCTCTGGTAATGGAACAGTAGGGAATGGTGCCAACATCTCTAGTAACGAAACGGAGGGGAACAGTGAAAGAGTTGCAACAATGAGTAACAGTCTATCAAGTATCAGTCCATTAAGCTCAAATACTGATGAAATCAGTACATCATCAGGTGACAGCAATCAACCCATTAAATTTCATTTACTTGATGAGATTTATAATGAAACACAGGAAATTGAACTCGAAGATGATCTATTGTTGTTAGGAATTGAAGAACCTACAGATTACAAACAAGCAGAGAAAGATAAAGAATGGGAGTTGGCAATGAAGTACGAGATTGATGCTATTGAAAAAATAAGACGTGGGGGCTAGTGGAATTTCCACCAGGATAAAAGCTAATTGGTTTGAAGTGGGTGTATAAAGTTAAGCGGAACACAAAGGGTGAAATCGTGAAGTACAAAGCGAGGGTGGTCGCAAAGGGGTATGCTCAACGGCAGAGAGTAGATTTTGACGAAGTTTTCGCACCAGTAAATAGGCCGGAAACAGTAAGGCTTCTACTAGCTTTAGCATCAAAGAATGTTTGGGTAGTAGATCATTTAGATGTCAAGTCTGCTTTCCTCAATGGCGAATTGGAGGAGACGGTGTATGTGACACAACCAGAAGGGTTCATTAAAGAACGAAAAGAGCAGATGGTGTATAGACTGGTGAAAGCTCTGTATGGCTTAAGACAAGCACCGAGAGCATGGTACTCAAAACTCAGCAAGGTTCTCGAGAGAATGGGTTTTGTTAAATGCCCATAAGAGCACGCTGTTTATACAAAACGTGAAGGAGGGGAGCTGCTACTTATTGGTGTATATGTAGATGATATCATGGTCATGGGAACTAGCATCAAGAATGTAAATAAGTTTAAACAGCAGATTGGTGAGATATTTGATATGAGTGATCTTGGAAGGCTGTCTCATTACTTGGGCATCGAAGTAATTCAAGAGGAGGGATTCACAAAGCTAAAGCAAACATCATATGCTCAGAGATTGCTCGGGAAATTTGGACTGAAAGACTGCAATTCTGCTAAATTTCCTATGGAACCAAAGGTGTAGATTGATAACGATGAGAAGGGAAAGCCAGTTAATTCTACGGAATTGAAAATCATGGTAGGAGGTTTGAGGTATCTGGTTCATACTCGCCCCGATATAGCTTTTTCAGTAGGTGTTGTAAATTGCTTTATAGAGAGGCCGACTATTCTTGATCTCAATGCAGCTAAATGCATCCTAAGATATATCACAGGTACACTGGAGTATGGTCTGATTTATGCAAAGGGGACAGGTAACTACTTATTTTCTGGATACATAGACAGTGACATGGGTAACAATGTGGTGGATCGAAGGAGTACAGGTGGGATGGCTTTCTATTTAAATGAAAGTCTAATTACATGGGTATCCCAGAAGCAAAGATGGGTTGCTTTGTCCTCCTGTGAAGCCGAATTCATGGCTGCTACTGCAGCAGCATGCCAAGGAGTGTGGTTATGAAATCTATTAACACAAATAACTGACATGAAGCCTGGAGCCGTGGTGATCTACATTGATAACCAATCAGTAATAGACTTAGTGTATTTCACGGACGTAGTAAACACATTGATATACAGTATCATTTTATTCGGGAATGCGTAAAGCGTGGTGAAATTATTGTGAAGCATGTTCGAAGTGAGGAGCAATGAGCAGATGTGCTAACTAATCCTATGACAACGATTAATTTCGAAAGGATGCGTGAATTACTTGGAATCAGAAACTTGCAGAAAGGAGTTTAGATTACGGGGAGATTTGTTGGAAATAATCTAAACTCTATATGGTTTATTTGTTTATTTGCATTGGTGTCTGGCAAACGTATTTTTCTGTGTTTTAAATAAGTCACAGTTTATTTAGCTATTTTGTAGTAGCAGTTGAGTAAGTGTAGGTGGTGGAGTACTGATAGGAGTTGTTCCTGTTTTATAGGAGTAGTAGTTCTTTTTTCATTATATGTATGCATTGAGTCTGTAGTAATAACTTAACTTTTATTATTATCAAAGTTCAGCAACAAGTTTATCTCTGCAAATACTCGTGTGTATTGTTCAGATATCTGGGAATAGTGTCTGCATAGTGTGTGTGTTTATACTGTTAAACTACATCTTCTTCCTACTTTTTCTAAATTATAGTTTACCTTATCCTAGTGCCTTAGTATTGCTTGTTCCACTATTTTGATAATTATTTTCATCTATCTTTTTGATGTATTATTCAATCACGAAGCTAATTATAGTGATCGCGTAGATTAAATGGATTTTGGGGTATTAATTTCTTCTACTATTAGATGATTGCTCTAAAAGTTGAAACTTTTGGAGAAGTGATTTAACAATCCTTTTAAATAAGGGCACTTGTTCACGTAAAGAAAGTGATAGAAGTTTAAATGCTATACAACTTAAGAAGAGGAAAATAAATATATTTTGTATAACAATTTTTTAATAAATTCATTTAATTAAAGATTTTATCAAAGCATTTAGATTAATAAATATATAATTAAAACAAATTATAAATAATTTAATCAAATTATAATTTGAAATTAATAAAGCAAACAATTTCTGGAATTTAAAAACTATTCAGTTTAATTATTAAAAAATTAAACTATTAAATAAAATATTAGATTTGAAAACAAATTTTTTGAATTTTTAATAAATCAGAAATCAAAAACAATTTTTAGGAAAAAGTCTTTGGTTCTTGTGGATCAAAAGAAGGTCGACTCTAGGTTAGAAAATCGGAACAACTCTTGGTCAGTAAGAACATAAGACACTCTTGTAAAACTACAGTTTTTGGCGAGGCTCCCATTGTGATGAAAATAACTCAAGAACAATAGAAACTGATTTTAGGGGATTTTCTTATTTTTAAAACAATTTTCTTCCTATTTTCTGAAAATATATATGAATTTTAATTAATTAAAAACTATTTATATTTACATAATAATAGTCCTAAAAATATTTGGGGTCTAACTATACCACTTAATAAAAATATTTAGCCCAAAATTAACTAGGGGGAATAATTAATTCTCAAATAATTATAAAAATTATGTCAAAGTTCCCTAAAAATTATGAATTTTCAAAATATGCAATAATATAAATTTGGAATTCCCATGATTTTATAAACATAAAACTACAAATTTTGTGGGATTTGACGTGTCCGTTCGGTTCTGGTGTGATAACTTTTAAGAACTCAAAATATTTTATGAATATAAAATAAACTCCGATTTTTTTTATAAAATATGCTAATGCACTTAAAATGATGCAGATCCATGTTAACATAATTAATTTCCGATAGCAATTAAGCGCATTTTGACACGTAACAAATATCTGAAAAATAACAATATTTGAAAATGTTAACATGTATCTAAATAATTGAAATAGTGACTAATCTCGGCACACATTATACATACCATTTTTTAAATTATGAAAAACAGTTATTTTAGAATTTATATAATTGAATGACTCTTTGAGAAAAAAGAGAATTACACGAATTTTTTTTAGTAAGGTAAAAAGATAAAGATATATTCTGTGCTTTACATTTAAGTTTGTCTTGTAGAATAATTATCAACCAAATCTTTATATAAACAAAATAATTTTAAAATATTAACATGTATTTATTCTTCATAAATTTTATAATTTTTTCATGAAAAAGAAAACTATAAATGCATATTATCATTCCAATCAATTTCAGAATATTTCTTGCAATGCATAGCGGTTTGGGAGAAAACCCTACAAAAAAGCCCTAAAAATTTTGGTAGCATGTGGTAAATGTTTCACCACTGTTTAATATTGAAAACCTGTATTTTTCATGCATATAAATCAAGTTGTTCAAGTCTATTATCTTAAGAATTTTTTATATGAAATAAATTGAATTATCAGTCTCATGTTGAAAGTACATAGTTACTCGTAATAAATCAACCCATATATATAAAATGAGATATGATAAGTAATATTTATAACCAGAATAACATATAGAAAATTTTGATTAATATTATAAATTAGTATAATACTGCACAATACTAGGACTCTTTTTCCTACCATGAATTCTAATTTAAAGATACACACTAACCTTTAACAAAGATAAGGAAGATGTCCACAACATATTCTCCACATAATCAAAGTTTTTACTTAATAAATATATTTTAAAATCATAATCTAGACCTGTGAGGAGCAACTAGAGTCTATATATAGTCTAGAACTTTGTCAGAGTCAATATATGAGAGTAAACTCTTCTGAGTAGAAAAAAATATTTAATGTAAACTAAAAAAAATCAGATAAAGTAGAAGGAAAGACATCTGAGGGAGCTATCAATAGAAGTTGGAAATAGTCGGGTATTTCAAGTAATTTATTGAACTTATTGTTTAATAGAAAAAAGTTATAATAAATATTGTTAGTTTACACTCTCTGTTTTTCATTATCTTATTTTCCAAACTTATTATAAATTCTGATTTATTTAGTTTACATAGAGTAGCTATCGATGTTTGTTCCATCCTTCATACACTTTCTAATTCTAATTTATATAATACAAACACGTTAAGACATCTTTGTTTTGTGTTAAATACAATTCCAAGAATTAAGAAGAAAAAACAAACATGAACATTAATTCTTATATTCATCCTTTCCTGTACAAGTAATTTTTCTAATTCTGCACAAATATCACAATAATATAATAGTCATGATAAAAATATTTATTTTACCTATTACTGGGCCACCTACCCTAAGTCACCCACAAAAGTGATAATCTATAAAGATATTTTATTCAAAATAATAAATAATAAAGATGCTCTCGATATTAAATTTTGAAAATAAGATGGTTGTGTCCGAACTTGGAATGATGGAATAAATTGTGGACTTAGGAGCTCCCATGAAAACTAATAAAATTTTAAGATAGTTGTCCATTATTTGAGTGTGTGCGTGTATAGATATATCCGATACAATTGTAGATTATTTGTGTGTGCATATTCATACGAACACACCCACATACATATATCTATATAAATATTAAATTTTATTTTTTACTATTATTTGTGTATTTGTGCATCTTGATCTTGACTACTTAATTTTTGTACATGTTTGTATTTGGTGTTTAGATTGGTTGTAATGATTTACTAAGTGTACTTGATCACCTTATTTTAACCTTGACCAATTCATTTTCGTTCAAAAGGCATGCGACAAAACAACAAAAATACTACATTTGTCATTAAAGCTCTTGCAAATCAGAAATATCCAATTATTAAATTTATTGAGGACACACAACTAGATTTGTACATTACACTATCTAACCTCCCGATATGTCCCAATAAATTTGTAGATGAATTTTCTTTGTATAAATTGAATTTTTCCAAAAAGTTTGAGTGTAAGTTGGTTCAAATTGGATGAAGTGATATAGTGAAGACCAATGAACCTACATGTTACAGCCTTACAATGAGTTTTTAAGTTTATTAACGGTTAATAATGAAACCATTTTTTCATTACGGATCGGAAACGTCCAACATGATGTATAAAATATATGCTTTAGCCAACATATTCAACTTTTGATCGGAAATTATGCGACTGTCTATATGGAAGGATTCTAGAGTCGTGATACTTTGAGGAAGTCAACAAGTACTATACAAATCAATATTTCAGTTGTTGGTTATTTTTGTGTATATTGTAGATTTTCATCCAGTAAATGGTACAAATTCCTAAATATTCGAATTTTATTAGAATTATATGTGTTCATACATCTTGACCTTGACGGTCTATTTTTGCGGTTTTCATATGACACACGATAAAATATGAGTTGGTAAATTTTCATTGGCTTCTACTTATTAATTTCAATGAACCCCCTGCATATACAAAAAAAAACTCCACATATACATTACACATACCCTATTTATGCCCTTGTTCAAATTATATGTTCAATTTTTTAGTGATGATTGAGTAATTGTTGAATTTATGAGAATTTGATTATATGATATGGATTGGGGTGTAATACATAGATCAGAAATAATGAAAAGGTGTACATATTTGCTTAAGACTACTCTATGATAGACACATGAAAAAAGGTACACATAAAAACCCCAACCAAAATCAATTTTTTAATGTTCAGGAACGAGGAACAAATTGAAAATCACAATCGTGATTTAAACTATATGACATGGATTGGGTTAATAAATGATGATTTATTTAATTTTTAATAAGGTCATATAACAAGACATTGGTGCATTGATTTTATGATAATAGTTAAAATATAGAACAAAAGATCTATAGTTTGAGATGCTATATTATGGTAATTTTTTAGCTAACTAACTCTGGACAAGTTAACGACCAAAACACAACTGATGCACATAACAAATATACAATCGTAGCTTATGTATGAAGATCATTACTAACATCACAATTGTAAGAATTAGGACGTGGAGAGGAATTTAGGAGAACAAGAAATTAACAACTAGTAAGTGTATCACATATTTTAATAAGTAAGACAAATTGATAACAATTGAAGTCATGATGGAAGATGAGATTGTTGCAGATACCAAACCGGGTTCACTTCAATTTTTCTTGGATTTCTCTGGGGTTGTGTTCAATATGTTTGGTTGGTTTCCTTTTCCGTCTGGGTTTTATTGGGACTTGACTACTGGTTTGTCTTATGTAATGTGTTCCTTATTATTGAATTAAAAAATTTAGACACCAGAATTGCGTTGGCCGGTTTTTCGTGTAAAAAGGATGATAATTTTGGGTATAAGTTGTCTTCGTAAAAGATATCAATAAAAAGTGGCAATAATTATAGTAAGTAGCTAGTCATACAATTGATGAATTGAAATATATCTTACCGTTTCCGTTGAGTAAATTTCAAATTTATAATTTTGGAACAATATAGTAAGATAAGTCATTTGACAACTATACTGCACAATTGTTATTTTTAAATGAACAAGGTTCCTTTGTTCGCCACGAATTACTGTGAAAAGAATTTGATTTACTGCTTGCCTGCACCAAAAATTACTAAGTGAACATACTAGTGAAGCATTGGACCATAGATTGGACCCGGAAGGATACTGATGGGGAGATTTTAATCCAATCCAAGAAATAGGTTTCTAGGTGTCTTGGATTGAGAAGGATCTATGGATGCCTTTGGTATTTGCAATTGGCAGAGGAAGCCTTTGAACATTTTTAACCAAAATAATGTAATGGAATGTACAAAGAGATCCATAGCCATCAGACGTATAATATGCGGGCAATTATTGTGCACAACTAATATTTCGAATAATGTAGATTTTATGGAAAATTTAAGGCTCTAAGTGAATAAAATCATTGGCCAATGTACAATTTCAAATTGTATGATCAAATCTATGTTAGCTAAGTTTTTAGTATTTTTATGTATCATTGTGTACGATCAAATATATCTATTTAAAGGTAAGTACGATATGAATAAAATGAGGATCTAAGGTGTCTTCTCGAAACTATCACGCATACTATTTTATATATTATGCATTAAGCAACACACACTATTTTATGCATCATGCACTAATGCTGGATATGGAAACTGCCTTCGGCGCTATTTGTAAATTTTTGACTTTTAGGATATGGGTTGGGCTATAAGTCATTTAGTTTTTGATCTTAGTGATTTTTTTTTTGTTTGGACGAATGGTTTCTGATTTTTCAAATGCAAAGCTTTCAATAAACATATCTACATTTCAAGTATACCAGGTGCATGACAATTATACAATATTAAGTTATTGTTAAATATGATGGTTATTTTAGAATTTAAATAATACATGACTCTTTAAGAAAAAAAGAGAATTACACGAAAACTATTTTAGTAAATTAACAAGATATAGAAATATTCCCTGATTTACATTTAAGCTTATAATTGTAGAATAATTATTAGCCAGATCTTTATGTAAAAAAGAGTAAATTGAAAATATTAATATGTATTTATTCTTCATAAATCTTATGATTTTTCTATCAAAAAAAGAAAAAGATAAACCGTGCATATTCTCATTCTAATCAATTTCAGAATATTTCTTAAAATGTCGGGTTCACTACATAAGATATTTACCCAAGGAAGAGCCACAAGATTTAACATAGCGGTTGAGAGCAAAACCACACCAAAAAACCCTAAAAAATTTGAATAGATGCGGCCTCTCCGAAAGGTTGCGACTGGCGGGTCAAATACACCCTATATATTCACACCAAGTCTCTGCTGTAGATGAGCGCTCTTGTCTATGTTTGGTTCTTACTACTACAAACTCTTCACATTTCCTCTTCAAATTACCCTCTAAACATTTTGTTTCTATTTCCTGTCAAGTTCCCCTCTCTTGCTCCCACATCTAATCACCTATATACACCTGTAATTCTTTTCAAGTCATGGCAATGGAGACTGAGTTTGAATTCTATGAATTTAAGCATAGGCTTGCCTTGTACGATCCAGCTTCGTATTTCGATGAAAATATTAGCGACCAGCATTTTAATCTTTACCATACCATCGACCGGACACTTTTTTGTAGGCTAGTCCGTAAACTTGGTCGTAACGTTGATGAATCTATGTTTGTGGTGGCATTCTTAATCTGGCTGGAAAGAATCTGTTATAGCAAGAATGCTGCCCATAAAGTAATTTCTTGGCCATTTCATTTGATTAACCAACTTCCAAATGAGATTGCTGGTTTTTTTATGTGGATGGAGAACAAGGACGTAGGTCAAGAGTTGTTTGATCCTCGTTTGCTTCAGATGTTATGCTCTCGTAAAATCAACGTGCTCTACTTTCGGGAGAAACAGAGTAAGGTCAATGAGAGTGTCAGGAATATAGTCTCTGAAGTTTGTGTGAGGGCGTTTAGAGATATACTGACAAGTGATAGTCAGTTTGTAGATGTTCATGGAGATAGGATGTGGTTTGGTTGTAACACCAATCCAGTTTTTGTGCCACGTCCTCCTTTGTACCACAATGTTGTAGGTCAGTTTCCTCAACCAGGGTTAGGTGCAAACTTGGGTCCTAGAAATTATTATAAGTGTAGATATAGTAATATAGACTCACAATAAGCAAACGTGCTTGACTAATATTTCTGAATGGATAATAATTGAAGAGATGACTAAAATGAATACATGCTGAATGTTTAAAACAAGAGAAACTAACAACTATAAACCAGGAACTAAATACCTGATTTATCTCCATTACTCTCCTAGATAGACTCAACTACTAAGACCTATTCTAACTGCATATAACCACGTATACACAGCTGATTTATTATTAAAATAGAATTAATCATATTTAGATTAAATTAATATTCCAAAAAACTCCCCCTTAATCTAAAATTGATTAAGGTCCTTGACTCCCAGCAGCTGGCGCATCCTTTCAAACTTAACAATTGACATGGGCTTTCTAAGAATATCTCCTCGTTGTGCCTCTGTGTTCACATGTCTGATAACTATGGAACCATTCTCTACACATTCTCGGATGAAGTGGTAGCGCACATCTATGTGTGTACTACGTCCGTGGAACACTGGATTTTTAGCAAGGTCTATAACAGACCTATTATCAATGTAAAGCACAACTGGTCCAGCTTTGATGTTCATAATCTGACTTAACAAACTGTGTAACCAAATCCCTTTACAGTCCGCAGCCGTGGCTGCCATAAACTCAGCTTCACACGATGACAACGCCACACATTGTTGTTTTTGAGATACCCATGTGATCAATGATTCATCAAGATAAAAAGCCATACCTCATGTTGATTTCCTGTCCACAATGTCGCCTGCAAGATCACTATCAGAGAAGCCAGAAAGCATATAGTCACCACGACCTCGAGCATACACCAGTCCATAGTTTAACATCCCTTTCACGTACCTCATAATTCTTTTTACATCGTTCAGATGTAACACAGTAGGTCTCTCCATGAATCTACTCACCAAGCCTACTGCATACGCAATGTCAGGGCGCGTATGCACCAAATACCTCAAACCACCCACCATACTTTTAAAATCCGTAGAATTTATAGCTTCACCTTTCTCATCCTTGTGTAGTTGAATCTTTGGTTCCATCGGGTACTTGGCTGAGTTGCACTCTGTTAAGCCAGCCTTCTCCAACACTTTTCTAGCGTACGCCATCTGTTTTAACTCGATATGCCCTGCTCCTTGTTTTACTTCAATGCCAAGATAATAACTCAGTTGTCCAAGATCTGACATCTCGAATTCTTTACTCATCTGTTCCTTGAACTGAACAATATTGGTTACATTCGTGCCCGTGATGATCAAGTCGTCTACATATACACCTATAATCAAAGTTTCATCATCCTCCTTTTTAGTATACACAGCATGTTCCAACGGGCATTTGATAAACCCAAGTTTTTCCAGACACTTATTCAGTTGATTGTACCAAGCTCGAGGAGCTTGTCGAAGCCCGTACAGTGCTTTAAACAACCTGAAGACCTTTTGCTCTTCCCCTTGCTTCTCATAACCTTCTGGTTGCTGGACATATACCTCCTCATATTGTTGACCATTTAAGAACGCTGATTTAACATCTAAATGATGAACTTCCCAAGAATTTTGGGCTGCCAATGCTAGAAGTAGTCGTACTGTTTCCATCCTTGTTACTGGGGCAAAAGCTTGTTCGAAATCAATACCACATTTCTGTACATATCCCTTGGCGACGAGTCTTGCCTTATGCTTCAAAATCTTCCCATCGGTGTCCTTTTTTACTTTGTAAACCCACTTCAAAGCAATCGACTTGTGACCAGGTGGCAAGTTTGTCAATTCCCCGGTTCTATTTCTCTCTATAGCTTCAATTCCACAGTCCATGGCATGTCTCCAGCAACTTTCTTTTACTGCTTCTGCGAAATGTACTGGTTCATCAATCCCAGCTAACAACAACTCGTCAGCTAAGTCATCGTCCAGTTCCTGCTGCTCAGTTTCGTTGTATATGTCCTGAAGTAGCCTGTAACGATGAGGTGACTCACTACCATCATAGGTATCTTTATTTAGAGTTTCTGTGGTGCTGTAACGAAACTGAGGAGTCTATGAGGTATGTGACTGAGGTGACTCGGTATGTGACTGAGGTGACTCTGCTTCACCTGATTCAGAAGAATGATTGTTTGACCAGTTTTCATCTCCCATATTTTCCACTCGAGGAGTACCTTGATCACTCGATATTTCTTCGTCCTGAGTTTCTTCACCGAATACCCCTGCCACAGTGAATGATGTCGACACCTGTATATCATCTTTAGTTGCATTGTTCCAATTCCATCCCTTTGCTTCATCGAACACGATGTCCCGGCTAATGTGCACACGCCTAGTGTCGGGATTGAACAAATGGTAAGCCTTTGTACCTGCTTCTCGTCCAAGATGAACAACACGAACACTTCTGTCATCCAATTTAGTTGTATGTACACTTGGTACTTTCATATAAGCAATGCAGCCGAAGACCATGAGATATTCCACCTGCGGCTTTTTCTTTGACCATGACTCATAAGGCGTTGCACCTTCAACTGCTCGAGTTGGCACTCGGTTTAACAAATAAACGGTGTGCCTTATTGCTTCTCCTCACATATACATATGCATATTTCTTTCTTTCAATAGACTCCTCCCCATGGCAACCACAGTTCTGTTGCGTCGCTCCACAACTCCGTTATGTTGTGGAGTGTATGGAGCTGTAAAGTGGCAAGCAATACCCATATCGTTACAAAAACTTGCAAAGGCCTTCGAGCAGAATTCTCCTCCTCTATCAGTGCGAAGAACTTTAATAGTCTGGTTTGATTCCTTTTCCACTAATACTTTAAATGTCTTAAAATATGTCAGTGCTTCAGCCTTTGTCCTGAGCATATAAACCCACATTGCACGACTAAAATCATCAACAAACAATAGAAAATACTTGTTACCAGCTGGTGTTGGTGGAGAGATAGGGCCACAGATGTCTCCATGGATGAGTTCCAGCCGTTCCTTGGCACTAAAGACAGACTGTGTGGGAAACGGGCATCTCGCCTGTTTAGACATCAAGTATCCCTTACACACTTCCTTTGGGTGTGTAAAAGTGGGCAAACCATGTACCATTCGATTCTTGGACATCAGATTCATAGAGTTAAAATTCACATGACCAAGCCGTGCATGCCAAAGCAAGGTCAAATCATCTGCTTTTGTTAACAAACACATTCCACTAGTATCCTTTGTTAAAACCTTGTATAATCTATTTGATGCACGCTTTACTTTCATTATCATGGTATTTTTCTCATTATAAATCCACGAAAATTCTCCCTTAATAATCACTTTACTACCACCTTCAGACAATTGGCCCAATAAAATTATATTATTGCATAGACTTGGAATAAAGTATACCTCTTTGAGAGTACATTCCTTGCCATCCTGAGTTGTAAGATTGATTGATCCTTTCCCATGTATTTCAACTGTGGATCCATCTCCAAACTTGACTCTACCTCTCACTCCTTCATCCAGTTTAGTGAACTTGTGACGGTAACCGGTCATGTGGTTACTAGCCCCATTATCGAGATACCACACACTTGTGTCCCTTTGTCCTTCGAATCCAGCTTTGTTCAATTTAGGACTTACTCCTCCTTTATGGAGCAAAAACATCTCATCCTTGACACCATGACATTCTGCCAGCAAAAGAGTGGGTTCATCATCATTTACATAGGCCAAATTTGCCTCATGTGTTTGCTCCTTTTCTCTCCTGGGTTTACGACACTCCGCAGCATAGTGTCCGTAAGCACTGCAATTAAAACAACGTATGTTGTTTCTGTCACGACCACCTCTAGAGAAGTCTCTTCCCTTTGTTACATCTCTTCCCTGTGAGCTACCTCTGTTCGCTCGCTTCACCCACTCATCCCGAGTGAGTAATAGTTGGCCTTCCTTATTCTCCCTTTTCACCCATTCTTCTTCGGTGAGAAGTAGCTGTTGATCACTGCTCTCATTTTTCCCACGTACTCTTTCTTCATGGGCCTTAAGAGAGCCCACTGTCTCCTTAACAGACATTTGCTCCAGGTTCCCGAACTGCTCAATAGCTGAAGCTATCTGTAAGAATCTGGTGGGTACAGCTCGCAGAATTTTCTTGACCACGTATTCTTCTTCAATCTCCTCTCCCAACGTACGTATATTGGCTACTAAGCCGTTCAGCCTCATGCAGAAATCATCAAGTTGCTCAGTGTCCTTCATAGTGAGGGCTTTAAACTCTGATTTAAGAGTCTGAACCTTCGTTTTTTTTACTTTATCTGCACCCAGATGTACTGTCTTGATGGCATCCCACGCCTCCTTTGAGGTTTTCTTGTCTGGAATTAACAACAAAAGGTCCTCAGCAATTCCCTGGTAGATTATGGCCATTGCACATTTATCTACCTTATCCTCGACAGCTGCTGTAGTTTCTTTAGGTTCTATAGCATCCCACACGCCGTGGGCTTGCATGAAAACCTTCATTTTTAGTGACCATGCTGTGTAGTTCGTTTTGTTGAGCATTGGAAAACTTAAACCAAATGAGCCCTCCTTTCCCTTGTTAGTTTCCATGAGTGTACAGACAGATTGTATGTATCAAGCTCTGATACCAGATATAAGTGTAGATATAGTAATATAGACTCACAATAAGCAAACGTGCTTGACTAATATTTCTGAATGGATAATAATTGAAGAGATGACTAAAATGAATACATGTTGAATGTTTAAAACAAGAAAAACTAACAACTATAAACCAGGAACTAAATACCTGATTTATCTCCATTACTCTCCTAGATAGACTCAACTACTAAGACCTATTCTAACTGCATACAACCACGTATACACAGCTGATTTATTATTAAAACAGAATTAATCATATTTAGATTAAATTAATATTCCAACAATTATATGGGTCACGTCCGGAATGTATTGGAAAATCCCGATGCCGATTTAAGTGAAATTTTTGGAGGAATGCAGGTGGTGGATGGTTGCGAGGATGAACCTCATGTTGCACCAGAAGATCGAACAATCTTTTTAATATTCTCCAAAGGCTACTACCTCCCTGAATCGGAAATTCGAGAATTCTTCACAAGGTATAAAATTAATTTAATATGTAATATTCATCCAGATGTATGCAAATCCATAACTATACTATATATAGTGTTGTAAATTTGTTTATGTGGTGAGTAAGTAAATATATGTTTACATGCCTTTCCTCTGTGTTCAGGATTTTTGGCGATTTCATTGAAGTCATCTACATGCAAGATGTGTCGAGTGATGAACAACCATTGTACGCTAGAATGGTTTGCCGTTCTTCTTCCATCATTCCACACATTGCTCCTCCCTAAATAAAGACCAAGTACTCCATTTATGGGAAGCAAGTCTGGGCCAAAAAGTATATCAAGAGAAGTCGCCAGTCCACTTCTGATGATTAGTAAAAAACATCTGAACTAGCCTTTTTTTCACCTGTTTATGTTAAAGTTGGTGGCTTGTGGTAAATGTTTCACCACTTTTTAATATTGAAAACTTGTATTTTTGAAGAAGATACATCATGTTGTTCAAATTTATTATCTTAAGAATTTTTTTCTAAAATAAATTGAATTAATTCTCATGTTGAAAGTACAAAGTTACTCAGTAATAGATTAAGCCATATAGAAAGCTAAACATATTAACATGCAAAATATTTTACTATTATGATATTATAATAAGGGTAAAACACTTGCCTTTGGTCCTTAAAAATTATGCGCACTCGCATTTAACACAACAATCTCATTCTGACATCTGATGACAACATCATATTTTATTCCCTCAAGTCTCTTTATCTGCCACTCATGTCGTTGCTACAAACCCAACATGCATTACCATTCAAATATTTTCTTTTGACTTCAACGTTTGGTCATGATAGTCTAGAAAGATCCGCATCTATAATTATAAGATACATCATTAATCATCTACACCATAATTACTCGACAAACTCCTTTTCTAACATTCTATCTTCTATCCATACGATAGTCCACACATAATTAAAATATTTAAGCTTAAGAATCTCAAATCATGTAGGCACATAATTCAAATAACACATAAACACATAATTCAAGCAACATGTAATTCAATTTTTCAATCGATTCAGTTTGGTATGTTTAAAACTGAAATCAAGCCAAGATACGACTTTTGGTAAATACGCCACATAGAGATGTTTACAAAATAAGCGACCATTCGACACAAAAGGATTTAGGTCTCGAAAGTATTTTTAATGGAAGCCCAATATTTTTCAGAGTCTAGATGCGTTCGTTTTGTACTAAACAGACAAACAGTCTATTTATTATGAATAACATAAGAATAATTCAAATAATAATAATATTAATTGATTATTTAATACCTTTATATATTTTTAAAAAGTCAAAATATTTTTCAAAATATTATTTGATTTAATTATAAATAATTCATTTACCTATTTATTAATAAAACAAATTATTTAAAAATTCAATCAACCCATTTAGATTAATAAATAATTAACTAGAATAAATTAGAAATTATTTAATCAAATTAATAAAGCAAACAATTTTTGGAATTTAAAAATAATTCAGTTTAATTATTAAAAAAATTAATTGAATAAAATATTAGATTTAAAAAAGAATTTCTAGAATTTTTAATAGATCATAATCCATAACCAGTTTTTTGGAAAATGTGTTTGTGTCTTATGGATCGAAACGTTGTCAACTCCGAGTCTCCGAGAACACAAGACCCGCAGGTAAAACAACAGATTCTGACGAAGGTCGATAGTCCGGCGAGGCCCCAATTGGGACGAAAATAACTCGAATTCTATGATTTTTCAGTTGGGTTTCGTTCTAAATTAAAAAAACTCGTTTTAATTCATAACATCACTAAACGATCAATCGATCGTAATTTTCGATAAAAAAATTGAACATCACGTTCGATTTTCGGCCAAACTCGACGCGACGAAAAATCTGAACTAACCTTGACGAAAATGAAGGTTAATATGCAAGCACACGACACCTGGAAGGCAGTGGAGCTTGCAGATCCAAAGGTTGCAGCCGAGGAAAAGAAAGATAGGTTGGCTTTGGCAGCCATCTATCAATCCATTCCGGAGGACATCTTATTGTCAGTGGCTGTTAAGAATACGACAAAAGAAATATGGGATGCCATCAAAATGATGTGCCTAGGTTCCGATCGCGTAAGACAGGCCAAGGTGCAGACCTTCAAGTCAGAGTTTGAGGTGCTTAGCATGAAGGAGACAGAAACTATCGGCGAGTTCTGTATGATGTTAAACGACCTGGTAACCAATATACGAGCGTTGGGTGAAATTGTTGAAAAAGGTTGTGTGGTGAAGAAGCTGTTGAGGGCTGTACCTTATAGGTTTCTGCAAATAACCTCTGCAATGGAGCAATTTGGAAAGTTGAATGAGATGTCAATAGAGGAGGTCGTGGGATCATTAAAGACGCATGAGGA
This sequence comes from Apium graveolens, assembly GCF_009905375.1. Lineage (NCBI taxonomy): Eukaryota > Viridiplantae > Streptophyta > Magnoliopsida > Apiales > Apiaceae > Apium > Apium graveolens. The sequence goes on from NC_133657.1 coordinate 192,333,338, forward strand.
AAAAACTCGTGGCCAAACAGAGAAGCTTGGAAATCAATTACTCTTGACTGAGGATGAGTGGACAAAGCGAGAAACAAATGGAGGGCAACTATTGTTAACCAAGGAGGAATGGTTAAAGAGAACAAGTACAGGAGGAACTGATAGTTCACAAAACCAGAAATTTCGAGGAGGGTCTCAGGGATTACATGGTGTGAGAGAAACAAGTAAGGTAAAATGTTTTAATTATCACAACTATGGACATTTTGCTGCAACTTGTCGTAAACCACAACGAGGTAGGGAGACAAATCAAGAGGTGAACTTATCAGAAATCCATGATAATGAACCTGCTTTGCTTATGGTGAAACAAGAAAAAGTGGAAGAACGAACACTCTTGTTGAATGAGAAAGATGTTCGACCAAAGTTAAGCAAAGATTCTGAGATGCAAACTAAATCCAACTTGTTGTATTTGGATAACGGAGCTACTAACCATATGACTGGGTTACGATCGAAATTCAAGGAATTGGATGAAAGTATCACAGGTCAAGTGAAAATTGGGGATGGTTCGTTGGTTCATATGAAAAGGAAAGGCTGCTCATGAAGGTTAGAAGATCTGCAAATCAGCTTTACAAGATCATAATGGAATCAAACAAAGGTAGTTGCATGCTGTCAAAATTGAAAGATCCAGAGTGGTTATGGCACTTACGTCTTGGCCATGTAAATTTTCAGGCAATCAAACTAATGTCTAAAAATAACATGGCATATGGGATACCTAAATTGTTGAATCCAAAGGAGATGTGTACTAGCTGTTTGATGTCGAAGCAGGCAAGGGGATTGTTTCCGAGCAAGGCAAACTTTTCATGAAAAGAAACCATTGGAATTGATCCATGGAGATATTTGTGAACCAATTACTCCAGCCACATTGGGAGTTAACAAATATTTTCTACTTCTTGTTGATGATTTTAGTAGAATGATGTGGACCTATATGCTAAGAAGCAAAGACAAAGTCTTAGAAGCGTTCAAAAAATTTAGAGTGATGATTAAGAAAGAAAAGGAAAACAAGATCAAGGTGCTAAGAACCAATAGAGGAGCGGAGTTTTGCTCTAACCAATTCAAATAATTTTGTGAGGACATGTGCATTATACGATATTTTACTGCACCCTACACACCCCAACAAAACGGGGTTGTAGAGCGCCGAAATCGTACCATTGTAGCTATGACACACAGTGTTTTGAAGGAGATGAGACTGCCTTTAACGTTGTGGGGGGAAGCTGTAAGGCACACGATATATATGTTGAACAGATTACCTACAAGAGCTCTGACAAGGAAAACTCTTCGCGAAGTATGGACAGGAGAGAAGCCTGATGTGTCATACATTCGAGTTTTTGGGTGTGTCGCTCATATGAAAGTACAAAGTGGGCATACAACGAAATTAGAGGACCGAAGTAAAATGGTTATTTACCTTGGTAGAGAACCCGAGACTAAGGTTTCACGATTGTATGATCCAATTAGTGGAAAAATACTAGTGAGACGTGATGTTGTGTTCGAAGAAAATAGAGTTTGGCAGTGGGAAAATAAAGGAAAAGAAGGTGAACAACTGGGTGGAACCTTTTCGGTGGCTGTTGAAAATGTTACAGGGGTTATCGAAGAATTCAGTGAAGGCTCAAGCTTCTCCGGTAATGGAACAGTAGGGAATGGTGCCAGCATCTCTAGTAACGAAATGGAGGGAAATGGTGAAAGTGGTGCAACAATGAGTAACAGTCTATCAAGTATCAGTCCATTAAGCTCAAATACTGATGAAATCAGTACATCATCAGGTGACAGCAATGAACCCATTAAATTTCATTTACTTGATGAGATTTATAATGAAACACGGGAAATTGAACTCGAAGATGATCTATTATTGCTGGGAATTGAAGAACCTACAGATTACAAATAAGCAGCGAAAGATAAAGAATGGGAGTTGGCAATGAAGTACGAGATTGATGCTATTGAAAAAATAAGACGTGGGAGCTAGTGGAATTTCCACCAGGACAAAAGCCAATTGGTTTGAAGTGGGTGTATAAAATTAAGCGGAACACAAAGGGTGAAATCGTGAAGTACAAAGCGAGGGTGGTCGCAAAGGGGTATGCTCAACGGCAGGGAGTAGATTTTGAAGAAGTTTTCGCACCAGTAACTAGGCTGGAAACAGTAAGGCTTCTACTAGCTTTAGCATCAAAGAATGGTTGGGTAGTAGATCATTTAGATGTCAAGTCTGCTTTCCTCAATGGCGAATTGGAGAAGACGGTGTATGTGACACAACCAGAAGGGTTCATTAAAGAAGGAAAAGAGCAGATGGTGTATAAACTGGTGAAAGCTCTGTACGGCTTAAGACAAGCACCGAGAGCATGGTACTCAAAACTCAGCAAGGTTCTCGAGAGAATGGGTTTTGTTAAATGCCCATAAGAGCACGCTGTTTATACAAAACGTGAAGGAGAGGAGGTGCTACTCATTGGTGTATATGTAGATGATATCATGGTCACGGGAACTAGCATCAAGAATGTAAACAAGTTTAAACAGCAGATGGGTGAGATCTTTGATATGAGTGATCTTGGAAGGCTGTCTCATTACTTAGGCATCGAAGTAATTCAAGAGGAGGGATTCAGGAATCTAAAGCAAACATCATATGCTCAGAGATTTCTCAAGAAATTTGGACTGAAGGACTGCAATTTTGCTAAATTTCCCATGGAACCAAAGGTGTAGAATGATAAAGATGAGAAGGGAAAGCCAGTTAATTCTACGGAATTCAAAATCATGGTAGGAGGTTTGAGGTATCTGGTTCATACTCGCCCCGATATAGCTTTTCAGTAGGTGTTGTAAGTTGCTTTATGGAGAGGCCGACTATTCTTCATCTCAATGCAGCTAAACGCATCCTAAGATATATCACAGGTACACTGGAGTATGGTCTGATTTATGCAAAGGGGACATGTAACTACTTATTTTCTCGATACTTAGACAGTGACATGGGTAACAATGCGGTGGATCGAAGGAGTACAGGTGGGATGGCTTTCTATTTAAATGAAAGTCTGATTACATGGGTATCCCAAAAGCAAAGATGTGTTGCTTTGTCCTCCCGTGAAGCCGAATTCATGGCTGCTACTGCAGCAGCATGCCAAGGAGTGTGGTTACGAAATCTATTAACACAAATAACGGACATGAAGCCTGGACCCGTGGTGATCTACATTGACAACCGATCAGCAATAGACTTAGCTAAAAATCCTCTATTTCACGGACGTAGTAAACACATTGATATACGATATCATTTTATTCGGGAATGCGTAGAGCATGGTGAAATTATTGTGAAGCATGTTCGAAGTGAGGAGCAATGAGCAGATGTGCTAACTAATCCTATGACAATGATTAAGTTCGAAAGGATGCGTGAATTACTTGGAATCAGAAACTTGCAGAAAGGAGTTTAGATTACAGGGAGATTTGTTGGAAATAATCTAAACTCTATATGGTTTATTTGTTTATTTGCATTGGTGTCTGGCAAACGTTGAAACTTTTGGAGAAACACATTATTGTTTCTATGGTGAACTTCTATTAGGAGTGTCCTGTTGGAACTTGGAAATCATTTTCATCAGTAATGGTTTATCCCTGTTTCTCCGATGAATTTCTGGTTGAGCTCACATTATTGTAATCTCACCCGGTGCTTTCCAGTACAGTATTAAAAATTGCACAATATCATTTATGCTAGTGTCACATTTGTACGATCCTATTAGAAGTGATTTAACAATCCTTCAAAATAAGGGCACTTGTTCAGGTAAAGAAAGTGGTAGACGTTTAAATGCTATACAACTTAAGAAGAGGAAAATAAATATATTTTGTATAACTATTTTTTAATAAATTCATTTAATTAAATATTTTATCAAAGCATTTAGATTAATAAATATATAATTAAAATAAATTATAAATAATTTAATCAAATTATAATTTGAAATTAATAAAGCAAACAATTTCTGGAATTTAAAAACAATTCAGTTTAGTTATTAAAAAATTAAACTATTAAATAAAATATTAGATTTAAAAATAAATTTCTTAAATTTTTAATAAATCAAAAATCAAAAACAATTTTTAGGAAAAAGTCTTTGGTTCTTGTGGATCAAAACAAGGTAGACTCTAGGTTAGAAAATCGGAACAACTCTGGGTCACGAAGAACATAAGACACTCTGGTAAAACTACAGATTTTGGCGAGGCTCCCATTGTGATGAAAATAACTCTGTTTGAATGATTTTTCAGTTGGGTTTCGTTCAAAATTAAAACAACTAATATTAATTTATAACATCACTAAACAATCAACCGATCGTAATTTCCGATCAAAAATTCGAACATCACGTTTGATTTTCGGCCAAACTCAACGCGACGGAAAAACTGAACCACCCTTGACGAATCATAGCTCAAATCTATGCTTATAACTTACTCAATCCTACATAGCAATCAACATGAAAATACTATAAAAAATGACACCAGAAAATCAAATAAAAAAATCATGATATAGCCCTCGACTATGATCAACATAACCCGTAATTAAACAATGAAATTAAACACATAAGTGAACTGGAAATTACTAAATCAATCTAAATATAATGTAAAAACAAATGAACAATTGATAAAAATGAAACCCTCAAATTTGAACAAGAAGCCTAAAATCGGGTTTATAAAGTCATTACCCTTTGGAAGAAATTGATGGGCTAAACAGGAAAGTATGATTAGGACTTCGATTTGAGTACTCAAATACTGAAATTGGAGTTCTACATCACCTTCCAATTTGATTTGATTCTCACTTAAGCTCAAGAACAATAGAAACTGATTTTAGGCGATTTCTTTATTTTTAAAACAGTTTTTTTCCTATTTTCCGAAAATATATATGAATTTTAATTAATTAAAAACTATTTATATTTACATAATAATAGTCCTAAAAATATTTGGGGTCTAACTATACCACTTAATAAAAATATTTAGCCCAAAATTAACTAGGGGGAATAATTAATTCTCAAATAATTATAAAAATTATGTCAAAGTTCCTCAAAAATTATGAATTTTCAAAATATGCAAAAATATAAATTTGGAATTCCCATGATTTTATAAACATAAAACTACAAATTTTGTGGGATTTGACGTGTCGATTCGGTTCTGGTCTGATAACTTTTAAGAACTCAAAATATTTTATGAATTTAAAATAAACTTCAAATTTTTTTATAAAATATTTTAATTCACGCAAAATGATGCAGATAGTGGCATACAAGATCCATGTTAACATAATTAATTTCCAATAGCAATTAAGCGCATTTTGACACGTAACAAATATCCGAAAAATAACAATATTTGAAAATGTTTACATGTATCTAAATAATTGAAATAGTGACTAATCTGGGCACACATTATACATACCATTTTTTAAATTATGAAAAACAGTTATTTTAGAATTTATATAATTGAATGACTCTTTGAGAAAAAAGAGAATTACACGAATTTTTTTTAGTAAGGTAAAAACATAAAGATATATTTTATGCTTTACATTTAAGTTTGTCTTGTAGAATAATTATCAACCAAATCTTTATGTAAACAAAATAATTTTAAAATATTAACATGTATTTATTCTTCATAAATTTTATAATTTTTTCATGAAAAAGAAAACTATAAATGCATATTATCATTCCAATCAATTTCAGAATATTTCTTGCATTGCACTTCACTACATCAGAAATTTGCCAAAACGAACATCGATTGCATAGCCGTTTGGAAGAAAACCGTACAGAAAATCCCTAAAAATTTTGGTAGCATGTGGTAAATGTTTCACCACTGTTTAATATTGAAAACATGTATCTTTCAAGCATATAAATTAAGTTGTTCAAGTCTATTATCTTAAGAATTTTTTATATGAAATAAATTGAATTATCAGTCTCATGTTGAAAGTACATAGTTACTCATAATAAATCAACCCATATATATAAAATGAGATATGATAAGTAATATTTATAACGAGAATAACATATAGAAAATTTTGATTAATATTATAAATTAGTATAATATTGCACAATACTAGGACTCTTCTTCCTACCATGAATTCTAATTTAAAGATACACACTAAGCGTTAACAAACATAAGGAAGATGTCCACAACATATTCTTCACATAATCAAAGTTTTTACTTAATAAATATATTTTAAAATCATAATCTAGACCCTTGACGTCCAACGAGAATATATGTATACTCTAGAACTTTGTCAGAGTCTATATATGAGAGTAAACTCATCTGAGTAGAAAAAAATATTTAATGTAAACCAAAAAAATCAGATAAAGTAGAAGAAAAAACATCTGAGGGAGCTATCAATAGAAGTTGAAAATAGTCGGGTATTTCAAGTAATTTATTGAACTTATTGTTTAATAGAAAAAAGTTATAATAAATATTGTTAGTTAATACACTCTATTTTTCATTATATTATTTTCCAAATTTATTCTAAATTTTGATTTATTTAGTTTACATAGAGTAGCTATCGATGTTTGTTTCATCCTTCATAGAGTTTGTAATCCTAATTTATATAATACAAACAGGTTGAGACATCTTTGTTCTGTGTTTATTACAATTCCAAGAATTAAGAAGAAAAAACAAACATGAACATTAATTCTTATATTCATCCTTTCTTGTATAAGTAATTTTACTAATTCTGCACAACTATCACAATGATATAATAGTCATGATAAAAATATTTATTTTACCTATTACTCGGCCACCTACCCTAACTCACCCACAAAATTGATAATCTATAAAGATATTTTATTCAAAATAATAAATAATAAAGATGCTCTCGATATTAAATTTTGAAAATAAGATGGTTGTGTCCGAACTTGGAATGATGGAATAAATTGTGGACTTAGGAGCTCCCATGAAAACTAATAAAATTTTAATATAGTTGTCCGTTATTTGAGTGTGTGCGTGTATAGATATATCTGATACAATTGTCGATTATTTGTGTGTGCTTATTTATACGAACACACACACATACATATATATATATATTAAATTTTATTTTTTACTATTATTTGTGTATTTGTGCATCTTGATCTTGAATACTTAATTTTTGTACATGTTTGTATTTCGTGTTTAGATTGGTTGTAATGATTTACTAAGTTTACTTGATCACCTTGTTTTAACCTTGACCAATTCATTTTCGTTCAAGAGGCATGCGACAAAACAACAAAAATACTACATTTGTCATTAAAGCTCTTGCAAATCAGAAATATCCAATTGTCAAATTAGTTGAGGACACACAACGAGATTTGTACATTACACTATCTAACCTCCTGATATTTCCCAATAAATTTGTAGATGAATTTTCTTTGTATAAATTGAATTTTTCCAAAAATTTGAGTGTAAGTTGGTTCAAATTGGATGAAATGATATAGTGAAGACCAATGAACCTACATGTTACAGCCTTACAATGAGTTTTTAAGTTTATTAACGGTTAATAATGAAACCATTTTTTCATTACGGATCAGAAACGTCCAACATGATGTATAAAATATCTGCTTTAGCCAACATATTCAACTTTTGACCGGAAATTATGCGACTGTCTATATGGAAGGATTCTAGAGTTGTGATACTTTGAGGAAGTCAACAAGTACTATACAAATCAATATTTCAGTTGTTGGTTATTTGTGTGTATATTGTAGATTTTTATCCAGTAAACGGTACAAATTCCTAAATATTCGAATTTTATTAGAATTATATGTGTTCATATGTCTTGACCTTGACGACCTATTTTTTGCGGTTTTCATATGACACACGATAAAATATGAGTTGGTAAATTTTCATTGGCTTCTCCTTATTAATTTCAATGAACCCCCTGCATATACAATAAAAAAAACTCCACATATACATTACACATACCCTATTTATGCCCTTGTTCGAATTATATGTTCAATTTTTTAGTAATGATTCAGTAATTGTTGAATTTATGAGAATTTGATTATATGATATGGATTGGGGTGTAATACATAGATCAGAAATACTGAAAAGGTGTACATATTTGCTTAAGACTACTCTATCATAGATAATGAAAAAAGGTACACATCTACCTATGCCTATCCCATCGTAAACACAAGAAAAAAAAGGATGGTAAGACCAATAAAACCAAACATAAGAATTTTACTTGACAATCCAATACCATCACATGAGAGAAACATAAAGCATGTGAGAGAGTCTCTATCAAACAAAGTGAAACCAACATAAAAACCCCAACCAAAATCAATATATTTAATGTTTAGGAACGAGGAACAAATTGAAAATCACAATCGTGATTTAAACTATATGACAAGGATTGGGTTAATATATGATGATTTATGTAATTTTTAATTAGGTCATATAACAAGACATTGGTGCATTGATTTTATGATAATAGTTAAAATATAGAACAAAAGATCTATAGTTTGAGATGCTATATTATGGTAATTTTTTAGCTGACTAACTCTGGACAAGTTAACGACGAAAACACAATTGATGCACACAACAAATATACACTCGTAGCTTGTGTATGAAGATCATTACTAACATCACAATTGTAAGAATTAGGACGTGGAGAGGAATTTAGGAGAACAATAAATTAACAACTACTAAGTGTATCATATATTTGAATAAGTAAGACAAATTGATAACAATTGAAGTCATGATGGAAGATGAGATTGTTGGAGACACCAAACCGAGTTCACTTCAATTTTTCTTGGATTTCTCTAGGGTTGTGTTCAATATTTTTGGTCGGTTTCCTTTTCAGTCTGGGTTTTATTGGCACTGGACTACTGGTTTGTCTTATGTAATGTGTTCCTTATTATTAAATTAAAAATTTTAGACATAAGAATTGCGTTGGCCGGTTTTTCGTGTAAAGAGGATGATAATTTTGGATATAAGTTGTCTTCGTAAAAGATATCATTAAAAAGTGGCAATAATTATAGTAAGTAGCTCGTCATACAATTGATGAATTGAAATATATTTTACCGTTTCCATTGAGTAAATTTCAAATTTATAATTTTGGTACAATATAGTAAGATAAGTCATTTGACTACTATAATGTATAATTGTTATTTTTAAATGAACAAGATTCCTCTGTTCGCCACCAATTACCGTGGAAAGAATTGGATTTACTGCTTGCCTGCACCAAAATTACTAAGTGAACATACTAGTGAAGCATTCGACGATAGATTGGTCCAACTGCCGGAAGGATACTGATGGGGAGATTTTAATCCAATCCAAGAAATAGGTTTCTAGGTGTCTTGGATTGGGAAGGATCTATGGATGCCTTTGGTATTTGCAATTGGCAGAGGAAGCCTTTGAACATTTTAACCAAAATAATGTAATGGAATGTACAAAGAGATCCATAGCCATCAGACGTATAATATGCGGGAAATTAATGTGCACAACTAATATTTCGAATGATGTAAATTTTATGGAAAATGTAAGGCTCTACGTGAATAAAATCATTGGCCAATGTACAATTTCAAATTGTATGATCAAATATATGGTAGCTAAGTTTTTAGTATTTTTATATTTCATTGTGTACGATAAAATATATTTATTTAAAGGTAAGTACGATATGAATAAAATGAGGATCTAAGGTGTCTTCTCGAAACTATCACGCATACTATTTTATATATTATGCATTAAGCAACACACACTATTTTATGCATCATGCACGAATACTCGATATGGAAACGCCTTCCGCGCTATTTGTAAATTTTTGACTTTTAGGATATGGGTTGGGCTATAAATCATTTAGTTTTTGACCTTAGTGATTTTTTTTTGTTTGGACGAATGGTTTCTGATTTTTCAAATGCAAAGCTTTCAACAAACATATCTGCATTTCAAGTATACCACGTGCATGACAATTATACAATATTAAGTTATTGTTAATTATGATGGTTATTTTAGAATTTAAATAATACATGACTCTTTAAGAAAAAAAGAGAATTACACGAAAATTATTTTAGTAAATTAACAAGATATAGAAATATTCCCTGATTTACATTTAAGCTTATAATTATACAATAATTATCAGCCAGATCTTTATGTAAAATAGAGTAAATTGAAAATATTAATATGTATTTATTCTTCATAAATCTTATGATTTTTCTATAAAAAGAAAAAGAAAAAGATGAACCGTAAATATTCTCATTCTAATCAATTTTGAAATATTTCTTAAAATATCCGGTTCACTACATTAGATATTCACACCAAGTCTCTGCTGTAGATGAGCGCTCTTGTCTATGTTTGGTTCTTACTGCTACAAACTCTTCACATTTCCTCTTCAAATTACTCTCTAAACATTTTGTTTCTGTTTCCTCTCAAGTTCCCCTCTCTTGCTCCCACATCTAATCACCTATATACACCTGTAATTCTTTTCAAGTCATGGCAATGGAGACTGAGTTTGAATTCTATGAATTTAAGCATAGGTTTGCCTTGTACGATCCAGCTTCGTATTTCGATGAAAATATTAGCGACCAGCATTTTAATCTTTACCATACCATCGACCGGACACTTTTTTATAGGCTAGTCTGTAAACTTGGTCGTAACATTGATGAATCTATGTTTGTGGTGGCATTCTTAATCTGGCTGGAAAGAATCTGTCATAGCAAGAATGCTTTCCACAAAGTAATTTCTTGTCCATTTCATTTGATTAACCAACTTGCAAATGAGATTGCTGGTTTTTTTATGTGGATGGAGAACAAGGACGTAGGTCAAGAGTTGTTTGATCCTCGTTTGCTTCAGATGTTATGCTCTCGTGAAATCAACGTGCTCTACTTTCGGGAGAAACGGAGTAAGGTCAATGAGAGTGTCAGGAATATAGTCTCTGAAGTTTGTGTGAGGGCGTTTAGAGATATACTGACAAGTGATAGTCAGTTTGTAGATGTTCATGGAGATAGGATGTGGTTTGGTTCTAACACCAATCCAGTTTTTGTGCCACGTCCTCCTTTGTACCACAATGTTGTAGGTCAGTTTCCTCAACCAGGGTTAGGTGCAAACTTGGGTCCTAGAAATTATATGGGTCACTGTAACACCCCCTTCTTAAAATAGAAGGGAAATATTACTTAAAATCCATAAACCTGCAAACATAGCACTAATATATTTCTAACAATAATTAAACAGTCTAAAATCTCCAAAATAATATTAAATCTCCAAAATGTCTAAACCAAATATATAAATGCTGAAATCTCTAATAAGTAATTATGTCTGAATAATGATAGAAGTCTGAAATCCTAAGAACGAAATAAAGGGAGCTCTCCATCACACAGTCCCAGATCCCCCTAAGCACCTGCCAGAAATAAAATACGGCATGAGCCAAACGCCCAGTACGGATTTGGAATACAAATTATAAAACAAAAGATCAGAAATAAATAATCAGCAATTTTCAATAAAACAACAATTTTAAAAATAAGTAAGGCTGAAACAACGAGGGGTTAGGATATTTTATACCGAGATTAGAACAGATACAAATACACATATCATAGGGTACCTAATGTGTGCAACAGAATGGATAATGTGTAGGGCATATACAACGTCACCATAAATCAAATCACAAATCAAACTCTGGGTGTACCCACGTATCCTAACAAATATCAAATGCGCAAAAACTCCTCCCAAGAGCTAACAGAAGGATACGCCGTGACCAATCACACTGTCACGGAAGTGTCATGTCACTCGTGCCGCAATGACATGGCTGTAGTACCCCTACAGCTGGTTAACTCGGTATACCCTATATCACGCTAAGAGTTCAAAATAAATATTCTCGCAAAATTTAAAACTCACTTGAGATAAATGATACAAATTTCCAAAGCAGGTGGGTGTCATAAATAATTTTTGAAAACCGCGTAAACAGATATCTAAATTTTCAAAATCAAATTTTAAAACAATTTTCGGAAGTTAAAACGGTCATAGCAAATATTAACGGAATGAACTGAAAGTAAAACGGAATGAATCAAATAAATAGAATGGACAAGAGGAGTAGCGCTGAATAAAAGGGGACATAATCCGTACCTCGAAATCGCAACTTAATACTAACGAATTACGCAAATGATCCGCTAATTTCTCGGCCCGAATCTAATTATAAAAAAAAAAATAATTTATAATTAATATTATTGCTTTTTAAAAAAAAATTATTTCTCAAATAACCCAAAATAAAATTTATATTAGTTAAATTTAACAATTCCTAAGCACGAGTTATATTACTGACAGACACACCACAAACCAGTCATGCTATTATCATACTTTACATACAAGTCTAGTACCAATTTGGAAATGTATGCACTGTGCTATCTAAATTAATTAAATAAAGAATGTTGACATATAGCTTAGCCAAGTCAGATAGGTTAACATGATTCACCGCCAAAATAATAATTGGTTAATTAAAAAAAATAAATAAATAAATAACAAAGTACATATGCATACTAATAATAGCATTACATGCAAGGATCTCAATTAGTACACAACATATACATGGCATGTCATATGTATATTATAATGACATAAAAGTGACCTTCCTATACCAACTTACAGTAACAATAAAACCAAAGCAAGAAATAACTCATTTAATTATAAAGGAAAAGATTTTAATTTGACTAACATGTACATACTCACTTACATATAATTGTACAATAATCTCACATTATTTTAACAACTCAAGAGACACATGTAACTTACATATATTATCAATTAATTAATAAAATATGTATACTTAAACAAATCCATTGACATTATAAAACTATATCCAAGCCATGCATACGTACTAACAAAACTAAACAAAAAGAAAATATTATTTATTATTAAACAAATATATAATAAAAATTATTATTACATAACCCCGGTTGAACAAAACACGAGCAACAGACCATTTACAAACTATATGAATCAGGGAGTGTACACAAGTCACACGGTCTCATGCTCATCTGTAATAATAACCATTAATTATTTACACATTCCATATGTTACTCACAAGACCCTCAATATCGATAAAATATTATATAATTGTAATAGTGATGCATATACAGCCTACACAAATCAACTAGATTACAATCCTACATCATGGCAAGCAGGGGAGAAACTATATGTACCCGATTATTAATTTTAATAACAATTCATGAATAATTACCCGATATTGTGGGCACAGAACTATTGTACCGGGATGAGCCTCTGATCCTCACCTCCTCTCCTCGCTCTCCTCTTCTTTTTCTCGCCGCAACAGTCTCTTGATTATTAGGGTTATAATAATAACATGAGATTTTTATTTAAGAGGTGTGTCTATTATATATAGACCATGTATCACTCCTTTTCCTATTCTAATTACTAACTCAAAATAAATTCTTTTTTTTATTCTTATTCTAATTTGAATCAAATTCATTACTAATTATTATTATTATTATTATTATTATTATTATTATTGTTATTATTTTAAATAACTGATATTACATATATACCCTCTTAAAAAGGATTCCGTCCCCGGAATCAAACGAAACTAGATACTCGTACCTGAATCGAATAAATGCGGATATTTCTCACGAATAGATTCTTCTAATTCCCAAGTAGCTTCTCTCTCAATATGATTTTTCCGCAAAACCTTCACAAACGGAATGGTGTTCTTCCTCAAAACTCGCTCCTCTCGAGATAAGATAGCCTCAGCTTCTTCCTCACAAGAAAGATCCTCTCTAATCTTATGTAATGGGTACTGAACTACGTGTAATGGATGATATTTGTAGCCCCTCAAAACTGACACATGAAACACATTATGCACATGAGATAGTTGTGGTGGCAACGCAACTCTATAAGATACTTCCCCTACTTTCTCCATAACGTCAAAAGGGCCAACATATCTCGGACTAAGCTTTCCCTTCATACCAAAACGCTTCACACCCTTACAAGGCGACACCTTTAAGAACACATGATCACCTGGCTCAAATCCACCAAACTTCCGATGTTGGTCCGCATAACTCTTTTGACGAGATCGAGCTTCCTTCAGACTTTCTTTAACTTTCTCTACCTTCTCATTAGTAATTCTAACTAACTCTGGCCCTTCGATGACTCTCTCACCAACCTCATCCCAACAAGATGGTGCCCTACATCTCCTACCATACAGATCCTCAAATGGTGGCATACCAATACTCGCGTGCCAACTGTTATTATACACAAACTCAACCAGATACAAATATTTATCCCAATCACCTGTCCACTCTAACGCGCAAGCCCTCAACATATCCTCCAATGTCTGAATCGTCCTCTCTGACTGTCCATCGGTCTGCGGATGATAAGCTGTACTGAAATTAAGCCTCGTACCCCAAGCTTGCTGGAATCCCTTCCAAAATGTGATGTAAACCTCGTATCTCTGTCAGAAACTATCGACACAGGCACACCATGCAGTCTAACAATATCTCGCTGAAAAATCTCTGTCAACTCATGAACATGAGTAGTCTCTCTAATAGGCAAGAAGTGAGCGGACTTAGTGAGTCTATCAATCACCACCCATATGACATCGTTCTTCTTGAAAGTCCTCGGCAAATGAGTCACAAAATCCATAGTAATGTTTTCCCACTTCCAAACTGGAATATCTAGCTGATGCAACAATCCACTAGGCCTCTGATGGTCTATCTTCACTTGTTAACATGTAAAACATTTTCCCACAAATTCTGCTATATCTCCCTTCATTCCACTCCACCAGAAATGCTTCTTTAAATCTCCATACATCTTGGTGGAACCTGGATGAATAGAAAATGAAGAAATATGAGCCTCCTTCAAAATTTCCTCACGAATCGTCGGGTCTGCGGGCACGCACAATTTACTACCCAACCACATCACACCCTCATCATCGACATGAAATTGTGTTTGCTTTCCACCTGCCACCTCAGATCTAATAGCTTCCAAACCTGTATCACTCTTATGAGCTTCTTTAACCCTTGAAACAAGATTCGGTTCCACTTTCAAATTTGCAATGCTACCACTTGATCCTCTAACATACAACTCAACACCCAAGCGCTCCAAATCTGAAATAAGGTGCGGCTGAGTAATGAGAGATGCAACACTCCCCAAGTTCTTCCTACTAAGAGCGTCTGCCACTACATTAGCCTTCCTCGGATGGTACTGAATATTTGCATCATAATCCTTAAGAAGTTCAAGCCACCTCTGCTGCCTCATGTTAAGCTCCTTCTGAGTAAAGATGTATTTGAGACTCTTGTGATCAGTAAAGATGTCACAAGTCTCTCCATAAAGATAGTGTCTCCAGATCTTCAAAGCAAAGACCACTGCTGCTAACTCCAAGTCATGGGTAGGATAGTTTACCTCATAAGGTTTAAGTTGCCTAGAGGCGTAGGAAATCACTTTCCCATGCTGCATAGGCACACACCCCAATCCTCTCTTAGAAGCATCACTATAAACCTGAAAACCTCCACTCCCTGATGGCAACACAAGTATTGGAGCTGACACAAACCTCTTCTTTAACTCTTGAAAGCTCTTATCACGATCATCGTTCCACTCAAACTTAATTCCCTTCCTCATTAGCTGAGTCAATGGAAAAGTTATGGAAGAGAAACCTTCCACAAAATGCCTGTAGTAACCTGCCAAACCCAAGAAACTCCTCACCTCCGTCACATTGCTAGGTCTGGGCCAATTAGTAATAGCCTCGACTTTCGCAGGATCCAACTCAATGCCCCTACCAGATACAATATGCCCCAAGAATGCCACTTCCTCCAAACAGAATTCACACTTGGAAAATTTCACAAACAACTTCTTCTCCCTCAAAATTTCAAGTACAGTACGTAAATGCTCCTCATGCTCCTCTCTGCTCCTAGAGTATATCAAGATATCATCGATGAAGACCACCACAAATTTATCCAGATAATCATGAAAGACCCGATTCATCAAATCCATAAATACCGCTGGTGTATTCGTCAACCCAAAGGACATCACGAGAAACTCATAATGACCATAACGAGTGCGAAATGCAGTCTTCGGAATGTCTTCCTCCCTAACTCGTAACTGATGGTAACCAGATCTCAAATCTATCTTCGAAAAGTACTTCGCCCCTTGTAACTGATCAAACAAGTCATCGATGCGTGGCAAAGGATACCTGTTTCTGACAGTCACCTTATTCAACTCCCTGTAGTCAATGCACAACCTCATGGAACCATCCTTCTTCTTCACAAACAGCACAAGAGCGCCCCAAGGAGACACACTTGGCCTAATAAATCCTCTATCCAACAACTCTTGCAACTGCTCCTTCAATTCTTGCAACTCAAGTGGTGCCATTCGATAAGGCGCCTTGGAAATAGGCTCAGCACCTGGAACTAGTTCAATACTAAACTCCACCTCTCTATGTGGTGGCAAACCTGGTAGCTCATCGGGGAACACATCTTCATACTCCCTCACAACTGGATAATCCTCGATACGAGGTTCATCCTTCGATGTATCCTTCACGAAAGCAAGGTAGCCATCACAGCCCTTAGACAACAATTTACTCGCCTTTAGAGCAGAAATTAACTTAACATCCCCCTTCGGCTGAGACCCTTGGTATACAAATTCTGGTTTATCTGTATCCCCAAAGATCACCCTTTTTCCTTGACAATCAATTGTGGCACGATGTTCACTCAACCAATCCATACCCAAGATAACATCAAAGTCATGCATCTCCATCGGAAGCAAGTTAACCTTATAATTTCTATCTCCAACAGCTATCGGACACTCTCGATACATATCAGAAATAACAACAGAATTCCCCATCGGGGTAGAAATAGACATATGAGGATATAATAATGAAGGTGCAATGTCAAGATGACGAACAAACGATAAAGACACAACATAATGGGTTGAACCAGTATCAAATAACACATAAGCATCACGTCTACCAACAAGAAGTGTTCCTGAAACGGTACCTGAATTAGCTGCTGCCTGATTTGCCATCAATGCAAACACTCTGGCTGTAGGATTCTGCTGACTTCCACTGCCACTACCACCGCCACCTCCTCCTCCACCAGGGTTGCGTGACACTGTGCAATCCTTTGCCCTATGGGACAAGCTACCACACAAGAAACAAGCCCCAGTCTGTCTGTAACAAGCTCTACCTGGATGATGTCCACCACATGTAGCACAAGGAGCCACTGGAATCATATTGGGGTTTCCCCCATATACTGAGTAACAGCTCTGCCCCTGCTGACGATTCTGCCACTGCCTAGGTTGCTTCTGTCATTGAAACTGCTGATTCTGATTCTGACCAACATACTGATTCCGGCCGTGGAATGACTGGCAACCCCTATTCTGATTCTGTCCGCGCCACTGTCCCTGCTGACCATTCTGACCTCCATACCACTGTCTACCCTGTGCAAAACCCTGATCATCCCTAGTCCTCTTACTACCACTGTTAGACCTGGAAGTCCTGAAATCTATGCGCTCCTTCTCAACTTCTTTGCTGCATCAGCCGCCTCTGCCATATTATCAAATTTAAAAGAAATTATGGAACCCCTCAGATGAGACTTCAACCCCCATTTAAATTTATCAGCCCGCTGCGCAGCAGTCCCTGCAACTGTCCCAGCAAATCTAGCCAGCCTTATAAACCTCGCCATATAATCAGTAATGCTCTCATCCTGGTGCTGCATAATAGAATGAAACTCCCTCAAATAAGCCTCCCTATCAGCATTAGAGAAGTACTGCTCATAGAATACTTCCCTGAATCCCTGCCATTCCAAAGCCTCTGCATATTGCTCCCCTTTAGTACCTTTCACTCCTCTCCACCACCTCTGAGCATCGCCCTCCAACTTATACACAGCTAACCTGACCTTCTGAATCTCATCACAACCCAGTGCATCAAAAATCTTCTCGAGATTAACAATCCAATTTTCAGCATCAATGGGAGTCGGTGCTGCACTAAAAGAGTCGGGTTTCTGCTTCACAAACCTCTCCAACCATACAAACGGCTCCAGCTGATGGCCCTGACCATTCTGATTCTGATTACCATTGCCATTCTGATTTCCGTGTCCATTTTGATTTCCCTCTCCATTATGATTTCCTTCTCCATTCCGATTTCCCTCTCCATTCTGATTTCCTTGGTTTGCCAAAGCCTGCTGTACACCCTGAGCCACTGCTTGCCCTATCATCTCAGTAAGCTGAACGGGGTCAATATGAAAAGGATCACGTCTAGGAGGCATCTGCAATATAAGATAGCGAACGAATGAAGATTACGAGAATAAATATGATGAAGCAGTTATAAACACATTTCAAATGATAAAGCAGAATGAAATGAAATTAAATAGAATACCCATCCTATCGTCTACCCAAACTCACAGGTCAACCTAAGTAGATTTTCTACAAGAAAGAACCTAAGCTCTGATACCATCTCTGTAACACCCCCTTCTTAAAATAGAAGGGAAATATTACTTAAAATCCATAAACCTGTAAATAGAGCACTAATATATTTCTAACAATAATTAAACAGTCTAAAATCTCCAAAATAATATTAAATCTCCAAAAGTCTAAACCAAATATATAAATGCTGAAATCTCTGATAAGTAATTATGTCTGAATAATGATAGAAGTCTGAAATCCTAAGAACGAAATAAAGGGAGCTCTCCATCACACAGTCCCAGATCCCCCTAAGCACCTGCCAGAAAAAAAATACGGCATGAGCCAAACGCCCAGTACGGATTTGGAATACAATTTATAAAACAAAAGATCAGAAATAAATAATCGACAATTTTCAATAAAACAACAATTTTAAAAATAAGTAAGGCTGAAACAACGAGGGGTTAGGATATTTTATACCGAGATCAGAACAGATACAAATACACACATCATAGGGTACCTAATGCGTGCAACAGAATGGATAACGTGTACGGCATATACAATGTCACCATAAATCAAATCACAAATCAAACTCTGGGTGCACCCACGTATCCTAACAAATATCAAATGCGCAAAAGCTCCTCCCAAGAGCTAACAGAAGGATATGCCGTGACCAATCACACTGTCACGGAAGTGTCATGTCACTGGTGCCGCAATGACATGGCTGTAGTACCCCTACAGCTGGTTAACTCGGTATACCCTATATCACGCTAAGGGTTCAAAATAAATATTCTCGCAAAATTTAAAACTCACCTGAGATAAATGATACAAATTTCCAAAGCAGGTGGGTGTCATAAATAATTTTTGAAAACCGCGTAAACAGATATCTAAATTTTCAAAATCAAATTTTAAAACAATTTTCGGAAGTTAAAACGGTCAAAGCAAATATTAACGGAATGAACAGAAAGTAGAACGGAATGAATCAAATAAATATAATGGACAAGAGGAGTAGCGCTGAATAAAAGGGGACATAATCCGTACCTCGAAATCGCAACTTAATACTAACGAATTACGCAAATGATCCGCTAATTTCCCGGCCCGAATCTAATTATAAAAAAAATATAATTTATAATTAATATTATTGCTTTTTTTAAAAAAATTATTTCTCAAATAACCCAAAATAAAATTTATATTAGTTAAATTTAACAGTTCCTAAGCACGAGTTATATTACTGACACGGACACCACAAACCAGTCATGCTATTATCATACTTTACATACAAGTCTAGTACCAATTTGGAAATGTATGCACTGTGCTATCTAAATTAATTAAATAAAGAATGTAGACATATAGCTTAGCCAAGTCAGATAGGTTAACATGATTCACCGCCAAAATAATAATTGGTTAATTAAAAAAATAAAAAAATAAATAACAAAGTACATATGCATACTAATAATAGCATTACATGCAAGGATCTCAATTAGTACACAACATATACAAGGCATGTCATATGTATATTATAATGACATAAAAGTGACCTTCCAATACCAACTTACCAGTAACAATAAAACCAAAGCAAGAAACAACTCATTTAATTATAAAGGAAAAGATTTTAATTTGACTAACATGTACATACTCACTTACATATAATTGTACAATAATCTCACATTATTTTAACAACTCAAGAGACACATGTAACTTAAATATACTATCAATTAATTAATAAAATATGTATACTTAAACAAATCCATTGACATTATAAAACTATATCCAAGCCATGCATACCTACTAAGAAAACTAAACAAAAAGAAAATATTATTTATTATTAAACAAATATATAATAAAAATTATTATTACATAACCCCGGTTGAACAAAACACGAGCAACATACCATTTACAAACTATATGAATGAGGGAGTGTACACAAGTCACACGGTGTCATGCTCATCTATAATAATAACCTTTAAGTATTTACACATTCCATATGTTACTCACAAGACCCTCAATATCGATAAAATATTATATAATTGTAATTGTGATGCATATACAGCCTACACAAATCAAGTAGATTACAATCCTACATCATGGCAAGCAGGGGAGAAACTATATGTACCCGATTATTAATTTTAATAACAATTCATGAATAATTACCCGATATTGTGGGCACAGAACTATTGTACCGGGATCAGCCTCTGTTCCTCACCTCCTCTCCTCGGTCTCCTCTTCTTTTTCTCGCCGCAACAGTCTCTTGATTATTAGGGTTATAATAATAACATGAGATTTTTATTTAAGAGGTGTGTCTATTATATATAGACCATGTATCACTCCTTTTCCTATTCTAATTACTAACTCAAAATAAATTCTTTTTTTTTATTCTTATTCTAATTTGAATCAAATTCATTACTAATTATTATTATTATTATTATTATTATTATTATTATCATTATTATTTTAAATCACTGATATTACAGTCACGTCCGGAATGTATTGGAAAATCCCGATGCTGATTTAAGTGAAATTTTTGGAGGAATGCAGGTGGTGGATGGTTGCGAGGATGAACCTCATGTTGCACCAGAAGATCGAACAATCTTTTTAACATTCTCCAAAGGCTACTACCTCCCTGAATCCGAAATTCGAGAATTCTTCACAAGGTATAAAATTAATTTAATATGTAATATTCATCCAGATGTATGCAAATCCATAACTATACTATATATAGTGTTGAAAATTTGTTTATGTGGTGAGTAAGTAAATATATGTTTACATGCCTTTCCTTTGTGTTCAGGATTTTTGGCGATTTCATTGAAGTCATCTACATGCAAGATGTGTCGAGTGATGAACAACCATTGTACGCTAGAATGGTTTGCCGTTCTTCTTCCATCATTCCACACATTGCTCCTCCCGGAATAAAGACCAAGTACTCCATTTATGGGAAGCAAGTCTAGGCCAAAAAGTATATCAAGAGAAGTCGTGAGTCCACTTCTGATGATTAGTAAAAAAAACATCTGAACTAGCCTTTTTTCACCTGTTTATGTTAAAGTTGGTGGCTTGTGGTAAATGTTTCACCACTGTTTAATATTGAAAACATGTATGTTAAAAATAAATAATATATTTTTGACTATTAAAATAATAGAATTGTGTGGGAGTCTCTAGAATAACCTTGGTACATGTATTAGTATTTTTCTATGTTCAATGCATTGGTGTAGGTTCATGTAATCTCTAGATACATGTATCTTGGTCAAGTGATGTCTATTGGAGTCTAAGAGTTATCTAGATCTTTCTATGGAGTTCTATATAAAGCCTTGTACCATGTCATTTTAATCAAGTAATTTTTCAAGTAATACATTTCTTTTCCTAAATTGTCTTGTGTGAGTTTGAGTGAGATCCTTTCTTCCAACAAAGTGGTATCAAGAGCCAAAGGTTCTACTTCTACTTGTCTTCAAAGAAGGCTTGTGTGGTGTAAAGAAGAAGGAGATCATGGCAAATGGAATGTGTCAATGGCAAATGCCAAAGTTCACCAAAGATAATTATGAGAATTGGTGCATTCGTATGAAGGCGGTCCTTGGAGCAAATGATGTGTGGGAAATTGTGGAGAAAGGATTGGAGGTGCCCGAAAATGAAGCAAATTTGAATCAAGTTCAAAAAGATCAACTTCAAGCCCAAAGAAAGAAGGATCAAAAGGCGATCATGATCATTCATCAATGTTTGGATGATTCTATGTTACAAAAAGTGGCTTCCCCAACAACGTCAAAGAAAGTTTGGGATACTCTCAAATCTTCTTTTAGTGGCGATGCTAAAGTAAAGAGAGTTCGGCTACAAACACTTCGTGGCAAGTTTGAGGCTTTCCGAATGAAGGAATCCGAATCAATCTCGGATTATTTTTCAAGGGTCTTGACCGTTGTCAATCAAATGAAAAGCAATGGAGAAGAGATAAGTGATGTTCGTGTTATTGAAAAAGTTCTTTGTTCACTTGACTCTAAATTTGATTACAAAGTTGTGGCAATTGAGGAGGCTAAAGATATAGATGAAATGACTATTGATGAGCTTATGGGATCATTACAAGCCCATAAAGAAAAAATATTAAAGAAGGAGCCAATTGAACAAGCCTTACAATCAAAGTTATCTTTTAAAGATAATAATAGAAGGTATATGAGGAGCCAAAGAGGTCTTGGACAAGGACGTGGAAGATGAATTTTATATGGACAAGGAAGAGGTCGTGGCCAACAAAGGGAGGAAACTCAATAGTATGAAAGATTGTACGAGACAAGAAATTCAAGAGGCCGTGGAAGAGGAAGAGTTACACCAAGGTATGGCAAGTCAAATGTTAAATGCTATAATTGTCAAAAATTTGGTCATTATGCTTCCGAGTGTCACGCTTCAAAAAATCAAGTGGAGGAGAAAGCTAATTTTGTTGAAGATAAAGGCAATGTTGATGAGCCCACTTTGCTTCTAACGCATAAAGGAGAAGTAAATTGTGAAGATAATGTGTGGTATCTTGATAGCGGCGCAAGTTATCATATGCGTGGCAATAAAAATTTGTTCGTGGATCTTGATGAGAAAGTGAATGGAAAAGTCACTTTTGGAGACTCTTCGGGAGTTCCCATCAAAGGCAAAGGTAACATCTTAATTCGTTTGAAAAAATTTTATTTCAAGTGTTTATTATGTGCCTAGCATGAAAAATAATATCTTGAGTTTGGGGCAACTAATGGAGAAAGGCTATACCATCACCATGAAAGATGGATTTCTCAATTTGAGAGATTCTAATGATAATTTAATTGCAAAGGCGCCTATGACTAAGAATCATATGTTTATTCTCAAAATTCAAAATGATGTTGCAAAATGCCTTAAGGCTTGTGTTGGAGATTCTTCTTGGCTTTGGCATCTTAGGTTTGGGCACTTAAACTTTGATGGACTAAATTCACTATCAAAGAAGCATATGGTGAATGGATTGCCATCAACCATCCAAACTAAATTTGTGAAGGATGTCTTTTCGGAAAACAATCAAGAAAGAGGATTCCAAAGGAATCTATGTCAAGAGCAAAGGAGCCACTTGAACTCATTCACTCCGATGTATGTGGGCCTTTTAATCCTCCATCTTTTAGTAAGAATCGCTATTTCTTGTTATCCATTGATGATTTTAGCCGCAAGACATGGGTGTACTTTCTCAAAGAGAAGTCTCAAGTTTTTGAATGCTTCAAAAAGTTCAAAGCCCAAGTTGAAAAAGAGACCAAGTATCAAATAAAAGCCATTCGTTCGAATCAGGGAGGTGAATTCAATTCAAAGGAGTTCTTGCAATTTTTTGAAGCTCATGGTATTAGGCAACCCGCAACGATTCCAAGATCACCGCAACAAAATGGAGTCGCTGAAAGAAAAAATAGGAGCATTCTTAACATGGCTCAAACCATGCTAAAGAGCAAGAATATGCCTAAGGAATTTTGTGCCGAAGCGGTAGATTGTGCCGTCTACTTGTCAAATAGATGTCCCACGAGAAGTGTTAAAGACATAACTCCGCAACAAGCATGGAAAGGAAAGAGACCATATATTGCTCACTTAAGAGTTTTTGGAAGCATAGCTTATGCACACGTCGATGATGAGCTAAGAACAAAGTTGGATTACAAGAGTGAAAAGTATGTGTTTGTTGGATATGATGCAAGAGCAAAGGGGTACAAACTTTACAACCCCATCAATGGAAAGATTGTTATTAGTCAAGAGGTTATATTTGACGAAGAGAGCTCATGGTATTGGAGCAACACACAAGAAGATTATAATTTCTTCCCATTTGTTGATGAAGAAAGTGAAGAAAATATCACTCCTACATCACCACGAGCAACAGGTGATGGACAAACTCCTTTATCTTCTTCAAGTGATGATGACGAGACACCACTAAGACATTATAGAAGTCTTGGAGAAATATACGATGAAACGGAAGAGGTTCCCGCTATTTCCGACTTAACACTTCTTTGTCTTCTAGCGGAAACCGAACCAACAAGCTTCAAAGAAGCCGTGCAAGATGAAAGGTGGAAGAAAGCAATGGACGACGAGATTGAGTCTATAAAGAAGAATGACACATGGGAGTTAGCAACACTTCCAAAAGGACAAAAAGCTATTGGTGTAAAGTGGATTTATAAGGTGAAGAAGAATGCCCAAGGTAAGGTGGAAAAATATAAGGCAAGATTGGTGGCCAAAGGCTACAATCAAAGACATGGAGTTGATTATGACGAAGTTTTTTCCCCGGTTGCAAGAATGGAGACTATAAGGCTAATCATCTCATTAGCGGCTCAAAATGGATGGAAAACTCATCAAATGGATGTGAAGTCCGCTTTCTTGAATGGTGTTCTTGAAGAAACCGTGTATGTGGAGCAACCATTGGGATACATCATAAAAGGACAAGAAGGAAAAGTGTTAAAGTTAAAGAAGGCCTTGTACGGATTGAAACAAGCACCGAGGGCTTGGAATAGTAGACTTGATAAATACTTTCAAGCTCAAGGATTTTACAAGTGTCCTCAAGAACATGCTCTATATGCCAAGGTTGCTAAAAATGGAGAATTTCTTCTTGCGTGCTTGTATGTGGATGACTTAATATTCACGGGAAATAGTCCAAGAATGTTTGAGAAATTTAAACAAGACATGATAAGAGAATTTGAGATGACCGATATTGGGCTTATATCATATTATCTTGGCATTGAAGTAAAGCAAATGGATGATGGAATACTAATTTCACAAGGAAGCTATACAAGGGAGATTTTGAAGAAATTCAAGATGGAAAATTGTCAAGCCGTAAGCACCCCCATTGAATATGGAACGAAGTTGTCGAAATTTGAAGAATGTGATAAGGTGGATCCTAAATATTTCAAAAGTCTTGTGGGAAGTTTGAGATATTTGACATGCACGAGGCCCGACATACTCTATAGTGTTAGACTTATTAGTCGCTATATGGAGGCTCCAACAACAACACACATGAAGGCGGCAAAGAGAATTCTTCGTTATCTCAAAGGCACAATGGATTATGGATTGTTGTATCATTACTCAAATGAGTTCAAACTTGTTGGTTATTGTGATAGTGATTGGGCCGGTGACATTGATGATCGAAAGAGTACCACCGGATATGTATTCTTTATTGGTGACACATCTTTTTCATGGAGTTCAAAGAAACAACCCATTGTTACCCTATCCACTTGTGAGGCGGAGTATGTGGCGGCGTGTTCTTGTGTTTGTCAAGCTATATGGCTAAGGAGAGTTTTGGAAGAGCTCCACATGCCACAAAATGAGTCCACAAAAGTATTAGTTGATAACAAGTCGGCAATAGATTTGGCCAAAAATCCGGTGTTTCATGAACGGAGCAAGCACATTGATACAAAATATCACTTTATTCGGGAATGCATCGAAAGGCGTGAAGTGGAGTTGAATTATGTGAAGTCCCAAGATCAAATTAGTGACATATTTACAAAGCCTCTCAAAAGTGACGCCTTCAACAAATTCCGAAGTCTACTTGGGATAGTCAAAATTAAGGGGGGATGTTAAAAATAAATAATATATTTTTGACTATTAAAATAATAGAATTGTGTGGGAGTCTCTAGAATAATCTTGGTACATGTATTAGTATTTTTCTATTTTCAATGTATTGGTGTAGGTTCATGTAATCTCTAGATACATGTATCTTGGTCAAGTGATGTCTATTGGAGTCTAAGAGTTATCTAGATCTTTCTATGGAGTCCTATATAAAGCCTTGTACCATGTCATTTGTAATCAAGTAATTTTTCAAGTAATACATTTCTTCTCCTAAATTGTCTTGTGTGAGTTTGAGTGAGATCCTTTCTTCCAACAATGTATTTTTTAAGCATATAAATTAAGTTGTTCAAGTCTATTATCTTAAGAATTTTTTATATGAAATAAATTGAATTATCAGTCTCATGTTAAAAGTACATAGTTACTCGTAATAAATCAACCCATATATATAAAATGAGATATGATAAGTAATATTTATAACGAGAATAACATATAGAAAATTTTGATTAATATTATAAATTAGTATAATACTGCACAATACTAGGACTCTTTTTCCTACCATGAATTCTAATTTAAAGATACACACTAACCGTTAACAAATATAAGGAATATGTCCACAACATATTCTCCACATAATCAAAGTTTTTACTTAATAAATTTATTTTAAAATTATAATCTAGACCCATGACCAGCAACTAGAGTCTATGTATAGTCTAAAACTTTGTCAGAGTCTATATATGAGAGTAAACTCATCTGAGCAGAAAAAAATATTTAATGTAAACTAAAAAAATCACATAAAGTAGAAGAAAAGACATCTGAGGGAGCTATCAAAAGATGTTGGAAATAGTCCGGTATTTCAAGTAATTTATTGAATATATTGTTTAATAGAAAAAAGTTATAATAAATATTGTTAGTTAATACTCTCTGATTTTCATTATATTATTTTCCAAATTTATTCTAAATTCTGATTTATTTAGTTTACATAGAGTAGCTATCGATGTGTGTTCCATCCTTCATAAAGTTTGTAATCCTAATTTATATAATACAAACAGGTTCAGACATCTTTGTTTTGTGTTTATTACAATTCGAAGAATTAAGAAGAAAAAACAAACATGAACAATAATTCTTATATTCATCCTTTCTTGTACAAGTAATTTTACTAATTCTGCACAAATATCACAATAATATAATAGTCATGATAAAAATATTTATTTTACCTATTACTCGGCCACCTACCCTAACTCACCCACAAAAGTGATAATCTATAAAGATATTTTATTCAAAATAATAAATAATAAAGATGCTCTCGATATTAAATTTTGATAATAAGATGGTTGTGTCCGAACTTGGAATGATGGAATAAATTGTGGACTTAGGAGGTCCAATGAAAACTAATAAAATTTTAATATAGTTGTCTGTTATTTTAGTGTGTGTGTGTATAGATATATCTGATACAATTGTCTATTATTTGTGTGTGCATATTCATACGAACACACACACATACATATATATATATTAAATTTTATTTTTTACTATTATTTGTGTATTTGTGCATCTTGATCTTGACTACTTAATTTTTGTACATGTTTGTATTTCGTATTTAGATTGGTTGTAATGATTTACTAAGTGTACTTGATCACCTTGTTTTAACCTCGACCAATTCATTTTCGTTCAAGAGGCATGCGACAAAACAACAAAAATACTACATTTGTCATTAAAGCTCTTACAAATCAGAAATATCCAATTGTCAAATTAGTTGAGGACACACAACGAGATTTGTACATTACACTATCTAACCTCCCGATATTTCCTAATAAATTTGTAGATGAATTTTCTTTGTATAAATTGAATTTTTCCAAAAAGTTTGAGTGTAAGTTGGTTCAAATTGGATGAAGTGATATAGTGAAGACCAATGAACCTACATGTTACAGCCTTACAATGAGTTTTTAAGTTTATTAACGGTTAATGATGAAACCATTTTTTCATTACGGATCGGAAACGTCGAACATGATGTATAAAATATCTGCTTTAGCCAACATATTCAACTTTTGACCGGAAATTATGCGATTGTCTATATGGAAGGATTCTAGAGTCGTGATACTTTGAGGAAGTCAACAAGTACTATACAAATCAATATTTCAGTTGTTGGTTATTTGGGTGTATATTGTAGATTTTCATCCAGTAAACGGTACAAATTTCTAAATATTCGAATTTTATTAGAATTATATGTGTTCATACGTCTTGACCTTGACGGCCTATTTTTTGCGGTTTTCATATGACACACGATAAAATATGAGTTGATAAATTTTCATTGGCTTCTACATATTAATTTCAATGAACCCCCTGCATATAAAAAAAAACTCCACAATAATGTGGGCATACATTACACAGACCCTATTTATGCCCTTGTTCGAATTATATGTTCAATTTTTTAGTAATGATTCAGTAATTGTTGAATTTATGAGAATTTGATTATATGATATGGATTGGGGTGTAATACAGAGATCAAAAATATTGAAAAGGTGTACATATTTGCTTAAGACTACTCTATCATAGACACATGAAAAAGGTACACATCTACCTATGCCTATCCCATTGTAAACACAAGAAATAAAAAAGGATGATAAGACCAATAAAACCAAACATAAGAATTTTACTTGACAATCCAATACCATCACATGAGAGAAACATAAAGCATGTGAGAGAGTCTCTATCAAACAAAGTGAAACCAACATAAAAACCCGAACCAAAATCAATTTTTTTTTATGTTTAGGAACGAGGAACAATTTGAAAATCACAATCGTGATTTAAACTATATGACATGGATTGGGTTAATATATGATGATTTATGTAATTTTTAATTAGGTCATATAACAAGACATTGGTGCATTGATTTTATGATAATAGTTAAATATAGAACAAAAGATCAATAGTTTGAGATGCAGTATTATGGTAATTTTTTAGCTAACTAACTCTTGACAAGTTAACGACCAAAACACAACTGATGCACACAACAAATATACAATCGTAGCTTGTGTATTTAGATCATTACTAACATCACAATTGTAAGAATTAGGACGTGGAGAGGAATTTAGTAGAACAAGAAATTAACAACTAGTAAGTGTATCAGATATTTCAATAAGTAAGACAAATTGATAACAATTGAAGTCATGATGGAAGATGAGATTGTTGCAGATACCAATCCGGGTTCACTTCAATTTTTCTTGGATTTCTCTGGGGTTGTGTTCAATATGTTTGGTCGGTTTCCTTTTCAGTCTGGGTTTCATTGGGACTTGACTACTGGTTTGTCTTATGTAATGTGTTCCTTATTATTGAATTAAAAATATTAGACACAAGAATTGCGTTGGCCGATTTTCGTGTAAAGAGGATGATAATTTTGGATATAAGTTGTCTTCGTAAAAGATATCATTAAAAAGTGGCAATAATTATAGCAAGTAGCTCGTCATACAATTGATGAATTGAAATATATTTTACCGTTTCCATTGAGTAAATTTCAAATTTATAATTTTGGTAAAATATAGTAAGATAAGTCATTTCACTACTATACTGCACAATTGTTATTTTTAAATGAACAAGATTCCTCTGTTCGCCACCAATTACCGTGGAAAGAATTGGATTTACTGCTTGCCCGCACCAAAAATTACTAAGTGAACATACTAGTGAAGCATTGGACCATAGATTGGTCCAAGTGCCGGAAGGATACTGATGGGGAGATTTTAATCCAATCCAAGAAATAGGTTTCTAGGTGTCTTGGATTGAGAAGGATCTATGGATGCCTTTGGAATTTGCAATTGGCAGAGGAAGCCTTTGAACATTTTAACCAAAATAATGTAATGGAATGTACAAAGAGATCCATAGCCATAGACGTATAATATTTGGGCAATTATTGTGCACAACTAATATTTCGAATAATGTAGATTTTATGGAAAATTTAAGGCTCTAAGTGAATAAAATCATTGGCCAATGTACAATTTCAAATTGTATGATCAAATCTATGTTAGCTAAGTTTTTAGTATTTTTATGTATCATTGTGTACGATCAAATATATTTATTTAAAGGTAAGTACGATATGAATAAAATGAGGTCTTCTCGAAACTATCACGCATACTATTTAATATATTATATGCATTAAGCAACACACACTATTTTATGCATCATGCACTAATACTGGATATGGAAACGCCTTCCGCGCTATTTGTAAATTTTTGACTTTTAGGATATGGGTTGGGCTATAAGTCATTTAGTTTTTGATCTTAGTGATTTTTTTTGTTTGGACGAATGGTTTCTTATTTTTCAAATGCAAAGCTTTCAACAAACATATCTGCATTTCAAGTATACCAGGTGCATGATAATTATACAATATTAAGTTATTGTTAATTATGATGGTTATTTCAGAATTTAAATAATACATGACTCTTTAAGAGAAAAAACAGAATTACACGAAAAATATTTTTGTAAATTAACAAGATATAGAAATATTCCCTGATTTACATTTAAGCATATAATTATACAATAATTATCAGCCAGATCTTTATGTAAAACAGAGTAAATTGAAAATATTAATATGAATTTATTCTTCATAAATCTTATGATTTTTCTATCAAAAAAAGAAAAAGATAAACCGTGCATATTCTCATTCTAATCAATTTCAGAATATTTCTTAAAATGTCGGGTTCACTACATTAGATATTTACCCAAGGAAGAGCCACAAGATTTAACATAGCGGTTGAGAGCAAAACCACACCAAAAAACCCTAAAAAATTTGAATAGATGCGGCCTCTCCGAAAGGTTGCGACTGGCGGGTCAAATACACCCTATATATTCACACCAAGTCTCTGCTGTAGATGAGCGCTCTTGTCTATGTTTGGTTCTTACCGCTACAAACTCTTCACATTTCCTCTTCAAATTACTCTCTAAACATTTTGTTTCTGTTTCCTCTCAAGTTCCCCTCTCTTGCTCCCACATCTAATCACCTATATACACCTGTAATTCTTTTCAAGTCATGGCAATGGAGACTGAGTTTGAATTCTATGAATTTAAGAATAGGTTTGCCTTGTACGATCCAGCTTCGTATTTCGATGAAAATATTAGCGACCAGCATTTTAATCTTTACCATACCATCGACCGGACACTTTTTTATAGGCTAGTCCGTAAACTTGGTCGTAACGTTGATGAATCTATGTTTGTGGTGGCATTCTTAATCTGGCTGGAAAGAATCTGTTATAGCAAGAATGCTGTCCACAAAGTAATTTCTTGGCCATTTCATTTGATTAACCAACTTGCAAATGAGATAGCTGGTTTTTTTATGTGGATGGAGAACAAGGACGTAGGTCAAGAGTTGTTTGATCCTCGTTTGCTTCAGATGTTATGCTCTCGTGAAATCAACGTGCTCTACTTTCGGGAGAAACGGAGTAAGGTCAATGAGAGTGTCAGGAATATAGTCTCTGAAGTTTGTGTGAGGGCGTTTAGAGATATACTGACAAGTGATAGTCAGTTTGTAGATGTTCATGGAGATAGGATGTGGTTTGGTTGTAACACCAATCCAGTTTTTGTGCCACGTCCTCCTTTGTACCACAATGTTGTAGGTCGGTTTCCTCAACCAGGGTTAGGTGCAAACTTGGGTCCTAGAAATTATATGGGTCACGTCCGGAATGTATTGGAAAATCCCGATGCTGATTTAAGTGAAATTTTTGGAGGAATGCAGGTGGTGGATGGTTGCGAGGATGAACCTCATGTTGCACCAGAAGATCGAACAATCTTTTTAACATTCTCCAAAGGCTACTACCTCCCTGAATCCGAAATTCGAGAATTCTTCACAAGGTATAAAATTAATTTAATATGTAATATTCATCCAGATATATGCAAATCCATAACTATACTATATATAGTGTTGAAAATTTGTTTATGTGGTGAGTAAGTAAATATATGTTTACATGCCTTTCCTCTGTGTTCAGGATTTTTGGCGATTTCATTGAAGTCATCTACATGCAAGATGTGTCGAGTGATGAACAACCATTGTACGCTAGAATGATTTGCCGTTCTTCTTCCATCATTCCACACATTGCTCCTCCCGGAATAAAGACAAAGTACTCCATTTATGGGAAGCAAGTCTGGGCCAAAAAGTATATCAAGAGAAGTGGCGAGTCCACTTCTGATGATTAGTAAAAAAAACATTTGAACTAGCCTTTTTTTCACAAATTTATGTTAAAGTTGGTGGCTTGTGGTAAATGTTTCACCACTTTTTAATATTGAAAACTTGTATTTTTGAAGAAGATACATCATTTTGTTCAAATTTATTATCTTAAGAATTTTTTTCTGAAATAAATTGAATTAATTCTTATGTTGAAAGTACAAAGTTACTCAGTAATAGATTAAGCCATATAGAAAATGAGATATGATTAATAATATTTATAACTACAATAACATATAGAAATATTTTATTAATATTATAAATTAATATAATATTGCACCATACTACAACTCTTGTTCGAACGATGAATTCTAATTTAAAGATGCACATGAAAGGTTAACAATCATAAAAAAGATGGCCACAACATATTCTCTACATAATCAAAATTTTTACTTAATAAATAGATTTTAAAATCATAATCTAGACAACTGACGAATAACCAGAGTCTATGTATCATATCCTAGTCTAGAACATTGTCAGAGTCTATGTATGAGAGTAAATTATCTGAGTCTCGAGATCAGTCCTAAGTCTATAAATATCATCTAACGATAAAAATCAAGAAATGAATGATGTTTTGAAGGCAAATCTTAGAGATATCCTCGAATTATTTTTTGTAAACGGAAAAAAAAATCAGATAAAGTTGAAAGAAAGACATCTGAAGGAGCTTTTAATAGAAGTCAGAAATAGTGCGTGATTTCATGTAATTTATCGAAGTTATGGTTTAATAGAAAAGAAGCTATAATAAATATTTTTAGTTAATACTTTCTGTCATTCATTGTAATATTTTCCAAATTTATTCTAAATTCTGATTTAGTTTAAATAGAATAGCTATTGATGTTTTTGCCACTTTGATACGCTTTTTAATCCTAATTTATATAATACAAACAAGGTTAGACATTTTTTTATGTTTTTTACAATAATATTAGAAGACTTAAAAAGAAAAAAAGGCATGAAAGTTAGTTAACTTATGTCCATCATTTCTTGTACAAATAATTCTACTAATGCTGCACAATTATCCCAATAATATACAAGTCAAGATGAAAATCAGTTATCTTACCTATTACTCACCTCTAACTCACCCAGAATTGTGATAATCTACAAAAACATTTTATTAAAAATAAAAAATAACGAAGATGCTCTTGACTACCGATAACAAATTTTAAAAATAAGATGGTTGTGTCCAAACTTCGAATGATGGTATAATGTGTGGACTTAGGAGCTCCGATGAAAAACTAGTAAAATTTTATTTTAGTCGTCCGTTATTTGATTATGTGTGTGTATAGATATATCTGATGCAATTGTCAATTATTTGTGTGTGTGCATATTCATACGAACACACACAAACACGCACACACACACACACATATATATATATATATATATATATATATATAAATTGACACCCTTATTGATTCTATGCCCCAAATTCATTTGGGGAGGAACACTCAAAACACAACTTTAACAACATAACTTTAGTCTTATTAAAACATAAAAACATTTATCGCTTCTGAATTTCGAATAGAGAAAACTTGTCAATTTTAAACCTCCGCACATACGGACAGGTTAAAACATCTAGCTATTCTGAACATAGAATAGTGAAAGAAGTACTTGTATAATTATAAGTAATGAGTTTGATATGTAAAATATTTAACTATTTTGAAAGTAGAATTGACGAGGAATACATGCGTAAAGCTAAAAATATTAACATGCAAAATATTTTACTATTATGATAAGGGTAAAACACTTGCCTTTGGTCCTTAAAAATTATGCGCACTCGCATTTAACACAACAATCTCATTCTAACATCGCATGACATCATCATATTTTATTCCCTCAAGTCTCTTTATCTGCCGCTCATGTCGTTGCTACAAACCCAGCATGCATTACCATTCAAATATTTTCTTTTGACTTCAACGTTTGGTCATGATAGTCTAGAACGATCCGCATCTATAATTATAAGATACATCTTTAATCATCTACACGATAATTACTCGACAAACTCCTTTTCTAACATTCTATCTTCTATCCATACGATAGTCCACACATAATTAAAATATTTAAGCATAAGAATCTCAAATCATGTAGGCACATAATTCAAATAACACATAAACACATAATTTAAGCAAAATGTAATTCAATTTTTCAATTTATTCAGTT
This sequence comes from Apium graveolens, assembly GCF_009905375.1. NCBI lineage: Eukaryota > Viridiplantae > Streptophyta > Magnoliopsida > Apiales > Apiaceae > Apium > Apium graveolens. The sequence continues at coordinate 192,367,530 of NC_133657.1, forward strand.
TGGTATGTTTAAAACTGAAATAAAGCCAAAATACGACTTTTGGTAAATACGCCACATAGAGATGTTGACTAAATAAGTGACCATTCGACACAAAAGGATTTAGGTCTCGAAAGTATTTTTAATGGAAGCCGAATATTTTTCAGAGTCTAGATGCGTTCGTTTTCTACTAAACAGACAAACAGTCTATTTATTATGAATAACATATGAATAATTCAAATAATAATAATATTAATTGATTATTTAATACCTTTATATATTTTTAAAAACTCAAAATATTTTTCAAAATATTATTTGATTTAATTATAAATAATTCATTTACGTATTTATTAATAAAATAAATTATTTAAAAATTCAATCAACCCATTTAGATTAATAAATAATTAACTGGAATAAATTGGAAATTATTTAATCAAATTAATAAAGCAAACAATTTTTGGAATTTAAAAATAATTCAGTTTAATTATTAAAAAAATTAATTGAATAAAATATTAGATTTAAAAATGATTTCTAGAATTTTTAATAAATCATAAACCATAACTAGTTTTTAGGAAAAAGTGTTTGTTTCTTACGGATCGAAACGTTGTCACCGAGAACACAAGACCCGCAGGTAAAACAACATATTCTGACGAAGTTCGATAGTCCGGCGAGGCCCCAATTGGGATGAAAATAACTCGAATTCTATGATTTTTCAGTTGGGTTTCGTTCTAAACTGAAAAAACTCGTATTAATTCATAACATCACTAAACAATCAACCGATCGTAATTTTCGATCAAAAATTTGAACATCACGTTCGATTTTTGGCCAAACTCGACGCGACGGAGAATCTGAACCAACCTTGACAAAAATGAAGGTGAATATGCAAGCGCACGACATCTGGAAGGCAGTGGAGCTTGCAGATCCAAAGGTTGCAGCTGAGGAAAAGAAAGATAGGTTGGCTTTGGCAGCCATCTATCAATCCATTCCGCAGGACATCTTATTGTCAGTGGTTGTTAAGAATATGATGAAAGAAACATGGGATGCCATCAAAACGATGTGCCTAGGTTCCGATCGCGTAAGACAGGCCAAGGTGCAGACCTTCAAGTCAGAGTTTGAGGTGCTTAGCATGAAGGAGACATAAACTATCGGTGAGTTATGTATGATGTTAAACGACCTGGTAACCAACATACGAGCGTTGGGTGAAATTGTTGAAAAAAGTTATGTGGTGAAGAAGCTGTTGAGGGCTGTACCTTCTAGGTTTCTGCAAATAACCTCTGCAATGGAGCAATTTGGAAAGTTGAATGAGATGTCAATAGAGGAGGCCGTGGGATCATTAAAGGCGCATGAGGAAAAAACTCGTGGCTAAACAGATAAGCTTGGAAATCAATTACTCTTGACTGAGGATGAGTGGGAAAAACGAGAAACAAATGGAGGGCAACTATTGTTAACCAAGGAGGAATGGTTAAAGAGAACAAGTACAGGAGGAACTGACAGTTCATAAAACCAGAAATTTCGAGGAGGGTCTCAGGGATTTCAAGGTGTGAGAGAAACAAGTAAGGTAAAATGTTTTAATTGTTACAATTATGGACATTTTGCTGCAACTTTTCGTAAACCACAACGAGGTAGGGAGACAAATCAAGAGGTGAACTTATCACAAATCCATGATAATGAACCTCCTTTGCTTATGGTGAAACAAGAAAAAGTGGAAGAACGAACACTCTTGTTGAATGAGAAAGATGTTCGACCAAAGTTAAGCAAAGATTCTGAGATGCAAACTAAATCCAACTTGTTGTATTTGGATAACGGAGCTAGTAACCATATGACGGGGTTACGATCGAAATTCAAGGAGTTGGATGAAAGTATCACAGGTCAAGTGAAATTTGGGGATGGTTCGTTGGTTCATATGAAAAGGAAAGGCTGCTCATGAAGGTTAGAAGATCTGCAAATCAGCTTTACAAGATCATAATGGAATCAAGCAAAGGTAGTTGCATGCTGTCAAAATTGAAAGATCCAGAGTGGTTATGACACTTACGTCTTGGCCATGTAAATTTTCAGGAAATCAAACGAATGTCTAAAAATAACATGGCATATGGGATACCTAAATTGTTGAATCCAAAGGAGATGTGTACCGGCTGTTTGATGTCGAAGCAGGCAAGGGGATTGTTTTCGAGCAAGGCAAACTTTTCATGAAAAGAAACCATTGGAATTGATCCATGGAGATCTTTGTGGACCAATTACTCCAGCCACATTGGGAGTTAACAAATATTTTCTACTTCTTGTTGATGATTTTAGTAGAATGATGTGGACCTATATGCTAAGAAGCAAAGACAAAGTCTTAGAAGCGTTCAAAAAATTTAGAGTGAAGATTGAGAAAGAAAAGGAAAACAAGATCAAGGTGCTAAGAACCGATAGAGGAGCGGAATTTTGCTCTAACCAATTCAAATAATTTTGTGAGGACATGGGCATTATACGATATTTTACTGCATCCTACACGACCCAACAAAACGGGGTTGTAGAGCGCAGAAATCGTACCATTGTAGCTATGGCACGCAGTTTTTTGAAGGAGATGAGACTGCCTTTACGTTGTGGGGGGAAGCTGTAAGGCACACGATATATGTGCTGAACAGATTACCTACAAGAGCTCTAACATGGAAAACTCCTCGTGATGCATGGATAGGAGAGAAGCCTGATGTGTCATACATTCGAGTTTTTGGGTGTGTCACTCATATGAAAGTACAAAGTGGGCATACAACGAAATTAGAGGACCGATGTAAAATGGTTATTTACCTTGGTAGAGAACACGGGACTAAGGCTTCACGGTTGTATGATCCAATTAGTGGAAAAATACTAGTGAGACGTGATGTTGTGTTCGAAGAAAATAGAGTTTGGCAGTGGGAAAATAAAGGAAAAGAAGGTGAACAACTGGGTGGAACCTTTTCGGTGGCTATTGAAAATGTAACAGGGGTTACAGAAGAATTCAGTGAAGGCTTAAGCTTCTCTGGTAATGGAACAGTAGGGAATGGTGCCAGCATCTCTAGTAACGAAACAGAGGGGAACGGTGAAAGTGGTGCAACAATGAGTAACAGTCTATCAAGTATCAGTCAATTAAGCTCAAATACTGATGAAATCAGTACATCATCAGGTGACAGCAATCAACCCATTAAATTTCATTTACTTGATGAGATTTATAATGAAACACAGGAAATTGAACTAGAAGATGATCTATTGTTGCTGGGAATTGAAGATGATCTATTGTTGCTGGGAATTGAACAAAATTTTTTTACTATTATGATATTATAATAAGGGTAAAACACTTTCCTTTGGTCCTTAAAAATTATGTGCACTCGCATTTAACACAACAATCTCATTTTGACATCTCATGACATCATCATATTTTATTCCCTCAAGTCTCTTTATCTGCCGCTCATGTTGGTGCTACAAACCCAGCATGCATTACCATTCAAATAGTTTCTTTTGACATCAACGTTTGGTCATGATAGTCTAGAACGATCCGCATCTATAATTATAAGATACACCTTTAATCATCTACACGATAATTACTCGACAAACTTCTATCTAACATTCGATCTTCTATCCATACGATTGTCCACACATAATTAAAATATTTAAGCATAAGAATCTCAAATCATGTAGGCATATAATTCAAATAACACATAAACACATAGTTCAAGCAACATGTAATTCAATTTTTCAATCGATTCAGTTTGGTATGTTTAAAACTGAAATCAAGCCAAAATACGACTTTTGGTAAATACGCCACACAGAGATGTTTACAAAATAAGCGACCATTCGACACAAAAGGATTTAGGTCTCGAAAGTATTTTTAATGGAAACCGAATATTTTTCAGAGTCTAGATGCGTTCGTTTTGTACTAAACAGACAAGTAGTCTATTTATTATGAATAACATAGGAATAATTCAAATAATGATAATATTAATTGATTATTTAATACCTTTATATATTTTTAAAAACTCAAAATATTTTTCAAAATATTATTTGATTTAATTATAAATAATTCATTTACCTATTTATTAATAAAATCAATTATTTAAAAATTCAATCAACCCATTTAGATTAATAAATAATTAACTAGAATAAATTAGAAATTATTTAATCAAATTAATAAAGCAAACAATTTTTGGAATTTAAAAACAATTCAGTTTAATTATTAAAAAAATTAATTGAATAAAATATTATATTTAAAAATGAATTTCTAGAATTTTTAATAAATTATAAACCATAACCAGTTTTTAGGAAAAAGTGTTTGTTTCTTATGGATCGAAACGTTGTCAACTCCGAGTCACCGAGAACACAAGACCCGCAGGTAAAACAACAGATTCTGACGAAGGTCGATAGTCCGGCGAGGCCCCAATTGGGACGAAAATAACTCGAATTCTATGATTTTTCAGTTGGGTTTCGTTCTAAACTGAAAAATCTCGTATTAATTCATAACATCACTAAACGATCAACCGATCGTAATTTTCGATTAAAAATTTGAACATCACGTTCGATTTTCGACCAAACTCGACGCGACGGAAAATCTGAACCTACATTGACGAAACATAGCTCAAATCTAAGCTTATAACTTACTCAATCCTACCTAGCAATCAACATGAAAACACTATAAAAAATGATACCAGAAAATCAAATAAAAAAAATCATGATATAGCCCTTGACTACGATCCACATAACCCGTAATTAAACAATGAAATTAAACACATAATTGAACTGGAAATTACTATATCAAGCTAAATCTGACGAAAACAAATGAACAATTGATAAAAATGAAACCCTCAAATTTGAACAAGAAGCCTTAAATTCGGTTTATAAAATCATTACCCGTTGGAAGAAATTGATGGGTTAAACGCGAAGAGCATGGTTAGGACTTTGATTTGAGTACTCAAATATTGAAATTGGAGTTCTACATCACCTTCAAATTTGATTTTGATTCTCAGTCAAGCTCAAGAACAATGGAAACTGATTTCAGAGGATTTATTGATTTTTAATATTTTTTCTGATTTTCCGAAAATAAATCTGAATTTTAATTAATTATAAACCATTTATATTTAGCCCAAAATTAACAAGGGAGAATAATTTATACTCAAATAATTATAAAAATTATGTCAAAGTACCTCAAAAATTATGAATATTCCAAAAATGTAATAATATAAATTTGAAATTCCCATGATTTTATAAAAACAAAACTACAAATTTTATGGGTTTTGATGTGCCGGTTGGGTCGCGGTCTGATAACATTTAAGAACTCGAAATATTTTATAAATTTAAAATAAACTCCGAAAAAATGATGAAATATGATAATGCACGCAAAATGATGCATACAGTGGCATACAAGATACACGTTAGCCTAATTAATTTCCCATAACAATTAAGTACATATAATTGCATTTTAACACGTAACAAATATCCAAAAAATGATAATATTTGAAAATTTTAAAATTATTTAAATACTTTCAAAATAACTATAATGGATCGATACTCCACTAACATCTAGCATATTGAGTCATTTAATTACACGAACTCATCAAATAGGAATAAAATATCCATAATTTTATTTCTTTCAATCATAAAACTGGCCTAAAATACTCAAAAAATAATAATAATTTCTAAAAATCCGGGATATTACAAATCAAATACCATCATAGAGAGTAAAACATAAAGCATGTGTGAGAGTCCTAATCAAACAAAATGAAACCAGCATAAACAACTAAAAAAAATCAATTTTTTTACCATAGAAAATAAAAAATGATTAATTAAAAATTAAGAGAAACCCTAATAATCAAATTCACTCACACACGAATCGTTTGTTAAAATAACTACCATGAATCGATTGTAAACATCACAGAGAATCTAGATCAATCATCAAATCAATCTAATTACCCTAGAATCAAAAGACCCAGATCGAGTATAAACCCTAGAAATCGGAATTGAAAAATAACAAATCAAAACTTGAAATTGATAGCACAAACAGAAAGAACATATCAAAACATTTGATTTGAGTACTCGAACAACTTGATTGTGCAGAAAATCGATCAAAATCAACGATTGATTCCTTGAACTGATTTTGGAAATCCGACCCGATTTTGGAGAATTTTGTTTTTTTAATAATTAATTATAAATAATTAAATAAAAATTAGGCTATTTATAGTAATCAAAATAATACTCCTAATTAAAATTAAGGCTCTAATTATACATCTAATAAAATTAATTGGCCCCTAATTTTATAATTTTGAGTGTTAATTTCTAATTTTTAAATATTTAATATATACAATATATATGCAAAAAATTCCCAAAAATTGTGAATAATTTAAAAATACAAAGAAATGGTATAATTGAAAGTCCCATAATTTAATAAAATTAAAAATGTGATTTTTGTGGGGTTTTTAACACCCGAAGGGGCCTGAAAAAGTCATTTTTCATGAAACGAGAAAATTTATAAACTATGTAGATGTTTAGAATAACGCGATGGTAGAAACCATTCTAGGAAAAATAAGGCCAATTATTTTATTTGAAATATCAGCTATTAAAACATAGTTCGGGTCGTATAACTTTTGATACGAAAGCTGTTAACACAAAATAAAATACTCGATAATACCCGAAAATACCCTGACGATACGGAACACACTTATCACATAACAGTTAGAGTTTTATGGATAATTACACATAAATTACACAATAAAACATATAATTTATCTTTATTATGATATAATACATGCACAATTTCCCAGTCGTTACATCCTCCCCCCCTAATAGGATTATGTCCTCAGAATCTTGCTAAGAAAATAATTGGGGATACTTCTCTAGCATCTCACTCTCAAGTTCCCAGGTTGACTCTTCAACCAAATTGTTTCTCCTCGTACTAATGGTACATACTTATTTTTCAATACTCTCTCCTGCCGATCTAGAATTCTTATTGGCTGCTCTACATAAGACAAATCAGATTGGATTTCTATCGGCTCATATTCTATTAGATGTCTTGAATCAGGATTATATCTTTTAAGCATTGACACGTGAAATAAATTATGAATTTACTGCATATTGGGTGGTAAGGCTATCTCGTACATAACTTTCCCCATTTTTTTCAGAATTTCAAATGGACCAACATATCGTGGCTTCAGTTTACCCTTGTTGCCAAATATGGTTAATCCTTTCCAGGGCGATACTTTTAATAACACATGATCTCCTTCTTGGTAGACCATATCCTTCCTGGTTTGATCTGCATATTTGCGTTGTCGATTTTGCGCTGCTTCGAGTCGCTTTCTGATAAGCTCTATTTTTTCCTTGGTCTGCTGAATCAATTCTGGACCTAGAATTTTGCGTTAACCAACTTCATCCCAATACACAGGTGATCTGCATTTCCTTTCATATAAAGCTTCAAAAGGTGGCATTCCAATGCTTGTGTGATAGCTATTGTTATAAGAAAATTCAACTAATGGTAAATGCTCGTCCCAACTGCCTTCAAAATCAATTGCACATATACGTAACATATCTTCAATTGTTTGAATCGTCCTTTTACTTTGCCCGTCCGTTTGCGGATGGTAAGTGGTACTCATATTTAATTTAGTACCAAGGCATTCTTGAAATTGTCTCTAGAATCTTTAATTAAAAGTGTGGATCTTGATCAGATACAATGGATACAGGAACTCCATGTCGCATCACAATTTCTTTAAGATATAAGTGCACTAAATTTTCGAGCGAAAATATTTCGTCGATTGGAAGAAAATTTGTTGACTTTGTTACTCCTGTCGACAATAACCCAAATTGCATCATGATTTTCTTTGGTTCTTGGAAGTCCTACCACAAAATCCATTTTTAGATGTTCCCATTTCCATTCTGGAATATCCATTGGTTGTAGCAATCTGCTTGGACGTTGATGTTCTGCTTTCACTCATTGGCACGTGTAACATTTACTTACCCATTCTGCTATTTATTTCTTCATGTTTGGCCACCAAAAGTTTTCTTTCAAATCTCGATACATCTTTGTACTTCCTGGATGTATAGATTATCTTGAGTTGTGAGCGTCTCGCAAAATTTCTTCCTTTAGTTCTGGAACACTAGGTATCCAGATTCTCGAGGAAAATCGTAGAATTCCTTTTTCGTGTTTCTGACTTGTGATTTTTTCTCCTATTAGGTTGTCATCTTCTTGACTCATTACTTCTTCTTGACATCATCGAATCTTTTCCAACAGTCTCGGCTGAAATGTCATTGCATAATTCATTGCAGTAGATTATTCTGGAATACGAACTTCAATTTCCAGTTTCTCAAATTCCTTGACCAATTCTTCTGAAGATGTTAACATATTTAATCTCTCTTTCCGTCTTAGCGCATTTGCTATGACGTTTACTTTTCCTGGATGATAGCTGATTGTAACATCACAATCGTTCATCAATTCTAGCCATTTTCATTATCTCATGTTAAGTTCTTTCTTCGTAAAGATATACTTTAGACTTTAATGATCCGTATAAATTTCACGCTTCTCTTCTTAAAGATGACGTCTCCAAAGTTTTAGTGTGAACACAATTACTGCTAGTTCCAGATCATGCGTAGGATATTTCTGTTCATGAGGTTTTAGTTGTCTAGAAGCATATGCAATTATGTTACCGTGCTGCATCAATACACATCCTAGTCCTCGATAAGAAGCATCCCTATAAATGATAAAATCTCCTTGCTCATCTGGTAGCACAAATACAGGTGCTGTCACCAGTCGGTTCTTCAATTCCTGAAAATTTTCTTCATATTTTTTATTCCATATGAACTTTTCATTCTTTCGAGTCAACTTGGTTAGTGGCGTAGCTATCTTCGCAAAATCCTTAACAAATTTTCTGTAATAACCTGCCAATACCAAGAAACTCCTGACTTCTTTCGGTGTCTTTGGCCTTTCCCAATTCAATACGGTTTTAATCTTTGCTGGATCAACTTTAATTCCTTCAATGCTGATAATATGGCCCAAAAATTGTACTTATTTTAGCCAAAATTCGCATTTCGAGAACTTCGTGTAAAGTTGTTCTTTTTTTAAGATTTCCAAAGTCAATCCTCAAATGCTCGGCGTGTTCTTTTTTCGGTCTTCGAGTAAATCAAGATGTCATCAATAAATACAATCACAAATTTATCCAAGTATTTCTTGAATACTATCTTCATCAAATCCATGGACGCTACCGGTGCATTAGTTAAACCGAATGTCATTACAAGAAATTCATAATATCTATATCTAGTACGAAAAGCAGTCTTGGGAATATTTTCGGCCATTGATCTTCAGTTGATGGTACCCTACCTCAAATCTATCTTGGAAAACCATGCGGCTCCTTTTAGCTGATCAAATAAATCATCGATCCATGGTAGAGGATATTGGTTCTTGATAGTCAACTTATTCAATTCATGATGATCAATATATTATCGCATACTATCATCTTTCTACTTCACAAACAATACCGGTGCACCCCATGGGGATATACTTGGTCTTATAATTCCCTTGTCCAGAAGATCTTGCAATTGTATCGCCAACCCTTTCATTTCAACCGGTGCCATTTGATACGGAGCTTTAGAAACTGGTTCAAACATTTCCCTAAATTAATAGTAAATTCAATTTCTCGATCCGGCGGTAATCCTGGAAGTTCATCTGGAAAGAAATCAGGAAGTTCACACACAACGGGAATGTCTTCAATCCTTGGGCTATCATTTTCAGTATCCATCGCATAGGCCAAATAAGCTTTACATCCTTGTCATAGGAACCATTTAGTTTGCATTATTGTCCAGAATTTCTTCCGTTGTTTCTCACCACTAAATATTACCGTTACATTTTCCGTAATTCACAATTTCACTTTCTTATTCGCACAATCAGCTTGAACATTATTACAGGCTAACCAATCCATTCTTAAAATAACATCAAACTCTCCTAACTTAAAAGGTATCAAGTCTACAAAGAAATGATGTCCTGCTATTTCGATATCGCATTCTGGGCATACTCGATCTACAAGAACTTGGTCGTCATTCTCTAATTTTATAATTAGCATCTCACCCAACCGTTGAACTTCACAGTACATATCTTATCAATGAATTCTTCAAAAAGAAAAATCTAGTGGCTCTAGAATTAATCAATACTTTGGTACCTACTGAATTCACAGAAAGCATATCTACAGTCACACTTGGACTCTGCACTGCCTCCTTCATAGTCATATTAAAAGTCTTTTCTTGAGGATGACTCTACTGTGGTGGTGGAGGTGATGGGTTCCGAAGGCATAAAACGCAGCAGATAAACGTAAATAAAACAAAAATTTCGAAACCCAAAAACTAGGATCCATGTATAATTATGGGCAGAGTATGGAGATAACGAATCATACCTTTCCAAGAGCTTAACTTTCACGAACTCAACGGAGATCCTAGCTATCACGCTTTGTGTCTACCTCTCGGAGAAACACCTCTATGTTATCCACACGAGCACCTTCAAGAACGTCTCACGAACTTGACTACGGAATGAATGTACTAGCCTCCTTCTTGACGATCTGAATTGCCTCTGCCTCTCTTTGCTGCTAGGGTTTTTCTCAAAAATGTACAAGCCTCTTTAACCTATCATTATGTATTTATAATGGCTGATTAAAAAGGCCCATAACAGCAAAGCCCAACCCTAGTAGGTATTGGATTAAATAATAAAAATGAATTTCTATTATTTAATTAATAAGTAAGTCATACTTAATTATTATGGGAAAAAACATTCCTTTTAATTCGAATTTATATTATCTCAATTAAGTTTTACTTAATTATAATAATATTCAAATAATCATCAGTTAATTTAAATCCATAATTTAAATTAACTATTCCATTAAGTGCTCTATTTGTGCGACCCTATAGGCTATTATTTAATTGGAAATAATTTTATTCTCTAATTAAATTATAAACAATGAGTGGTATCTAGTAATACATCATTGTTACCCAATTAAACAATAATTAAATCGTGATTAGATAAAACCTTTCGTGATTAATGTTTTTCGTGTAATATAATCCCTTTAACCATACATATTATAGATTAAACTCGAGGCATGTATTTAGTCATCCTCTTCAACATTTAATCCGGTTTTACTTGATCCATGAGTAGATTATCGAGACAAATCATTATTTGAGCATGGCCATGCTTTTATAATCTCACTCAATCAAGAGGCCAATAATATCTCCCCTAATTATAGTAGGGTTAAATCCTTTATCTATCATTCATATTTCTCATACGACTCATGATATACCCGATGTCCACTTTTATCATCACCCGATCAAAAGTAACTTTTAATGTAGTCAAAGTATATTAATCCTCGTATAGAAATATAATGATTTCAAGTCAAAGGATCGTTACACCATTATCACTGTGAGTTTTCTTATGACTTTATTAAACATGAAGAATCTCACTGTGGGTCTGTCCAGTACCATGTACTCTCACATGTACCTATGTATTGACCTTAGTATCCCCATACTTATAACCAATGAGATGTGGTTATCTTGTCAAACAACATACTAGTCTATCTATGTATTATTATTGTCCTATATAATAATACTCGACTAGGGACCTTTAAGAATATGATATATTATATAATCTCAAGTTCAAGTCATGTACTTAAACTATATAATTTGTATCATGATTCTAAGGACATTTATTATGCTAATAAAATATCACAGTAATTAAGGTCATAATAAATACATTTATTGAATGATCAACTGACATAAAGATTATAAAAGAATAATGTATTGCCTCTAGGGCACCTACACTAACAATCTCCCACTTGCACTAGAGCCAATCACCCATATATCTAATACCCATGGAACTAGTGTGACCATCGTGCTTCTGCTGCAACAAGCCTTTGGTCAGTGGGTCAGCATTGTTATCATTTGTGTGCACTTTACATATGTGTATATCACCCCTTTCATTAATCTCTCGAATAAGGTGAAATCTCCTGAGTATATGTTTAGTCCGGGAGTGTGATCTAGGTTCTTTAGCCTGTGCAATGGCTCCATTATTATCGCAGTATAGATCAATGGGATTTGCGATCGATGGAACCACTCCCAAATCAGAAATGAACTTTCGAATCCAAATGGCCTCCTTAGCTGCTTCACAAGCTGCAATGTACTCAGCCTCCATTGTAGAATCAGCTACTGTTTCTTGCTTTGAACTCTTCCAGCTTACAGCACCTCCGTTTAAACAAAACACAAAACCAGACTGTGATACAGTATCATCTCTGTCTGTTTGGAAACTTGCATCGGTGTAACCTTTTACAACGAGTTTCTCATCTCCTCCATACACCAAGAATGAATCTTTAGTTCTTTTCAGGTACTTAAGAATATTCTTAACTGCCGTCCAGTGACCTTCACCCGGATTAGACTGGTATCTGCTCGTTATGCTCAAAGCATACGAGACATCTGGGCGAGTACATACCATTGCATACATGATAGATCCAATTGTTGAAGCATATGGAACTTTATTCATATGGTCCTTCTCATCCAATGATTTCGGACACTGGTCCTTAAAGATCGTTATCCCTTGAGACATGGGGACATATCCCCTTTTTGCATTTTGCATTCCAAAACGATGCAAAACCTTATCAATGTATGTGCTCTGACTTAGACCGATCATCCTTCTAGATCTTTCTCTATAGATCCTCATTCCTAGAATGTAGGATGCCTCTCCTAAGTCTTTAATGGAGAAATTGCTCCCTAACCAAGTCTTAACAACCTTTAGAGAAGGTATGTCATTCCCCATTAGTAGTATATCATCAACTTATAGTACTATGAATGCCACATAGCTCCCACTAACCTTCTTGTAAACACACGGTTCATCTTCATTTTGAACGGATATTCCATCTCCTAGAGGATTGCTTCAATCGATAAATAGATCGACGCAATTTACATACCTTGCCAGCATTCCTTGGATCGACAAAACCCTCAGGTTGTGTCATGTACACATCCTCTTCAAGGCTTCCATTAAGGAAGGCTGTTTTGACATCCATTTTCCAGATTTCATAATCATGGAATGCTGCAATGGCAAGTAAAATCCTTCTAGACTTGACCATAGCCACTGGTGAGAAAGTTTCATCATAGTCAATACCATGAATTTGTTTGAAACCTTTTTCAACCAGCCTAGCTTTATAGGTCTGAACATTTCCATCCATGCCCTTTTTCTTCTTAAAAGCCCATTTGCACCCTATGGGTTTTACCCCTTCAGGTGGATCAACCAAAGTCCATACTTGGTTTTCGTACATAGAATCTATCTCGGATTTCATGGCTTTAAGCCATCTCTTAGAGTCTGGACTGTTCATAGCATCTTGGTATGTGAGAGGCTCATCTCCATCTATGAGCATCAAATCACCACACTGAGTCATGAGAAATCCATATCTCTCAGGCTCATGGCGAAATCTACCAGATCTATGAACAGCCTGTGTTTGTTGAGCATTATCATTATTTTGCTCTTGTTCCACTTCAGGTTCAATGATATTTTGCAGTTCTCGATCTTCATCGAGATCTATAATTCTCCCACTGTTTCTTTTGGAAACAAAATCTCTTTCCATGAAGACAACATCTCGAGCAATAAACACTTTCTGCTCAGAAGGACTATAAAAATAATACGCCTTTGTTTCATTAGGGTATCCTACAAAAATTTACTCTTCGGATTTAGGTCCAAGCTTGTCAGATTCTTGACGTTTCACAAACGCCTTACATCCCAAAACTTTTATAAAGTTCATGCCTGATCATTTCTCCTTCCATATCTCATATGGAGTCTTTTGAACCTTCTTAGTAGGAACACGGTTAAGTGTGAAAGCCATTTTTTCTAGAGCGTAACCCCATAAACTAATTGGAAGATCTGCATGACTCATCATCGATCGCACCATGTCCAACAAGGTGCGATTTCTCCTCTCTGAAACTCCATTCCATTGAGGTGTTCCTGGCGGAGTGAGTTGTGATACAATACCACACTCTTTCAAATACTCTCTAAATTCGGCGCTTAAGTATTCACCCCCATGATCGGATCGTAAGATCTTAATACTTGCATTTCCGCTAATTTGCTTCTCTACTTCAACCTTGTATTCTTTAAATTTTTCAAAAGAATCGGATTTGTTCTTCATAAGATATACATATCCATATCTACTGAAATCATCAGTAAATGTTATGAAGTAGTAGTAGCCTCCTCTAGCCATTACACACATTGGGCCACATACATCACTATGTATTAGCTCCAGACGTTTAGTGGCCCTTTGACCCTTACCAGTGAAAGGGGCTTTAGTCATCTTACCAAGAAAACAAGATTCGTATTCTTGGTATGATTCAAAATCAAACTTATCCAAGTATTCATCCTTATGTAATTTGGATATGCGTTTCTCATTTATGTGGCCTAGACGATAATGCCAGAGGTATGTTTGATTTGAGTCATTCATTTTAAGTCGTTTGTTTTCTATATTACAGACAGGGTTATCTAAATTAAGAACATATAAACCATTAAATAAATGCGCAACACCATAGGTTAAATCATTCAAAGGAAAAGAGCAACTGTTGTTCTTTATTGTAAACGAAAAACCTTTCTTGTCCAAACAAGAAACAAAAATAATGTTTATGCGAATCGCAGGCACGTAAAAACAGTCTTCTAGTTCTAAAACAAGCCCAGAGGGCATAGATAAATATTAAAACCCTACAGCTAATGCAGCAACTTTTGCTCCATTGCCTACTCTTAGGTCCACTTCTCCCTTAGCCAAAGTTTTACTTCTCTACAGGCCCTGCACATTTATACAAATGTGAGAAGCACATCCAGTATCAAATACCCAAGATGTAGAAATAGACAAATTGACTTCTATAACATAAATACATGATCCAGAAATCTGAACTGCTTTCTTTTTCTTCAGATCCTCCACGTAAATTGGACAGTTTCTCTTCCAGTGACCATCTTTCTTACAGTAGTGACATTCACCCTTGGCCACACCACCTTTAGGCTTTAAAGCCTGTTTGGGACCTGACTTTTGCTTGGGTGTAGAATCAGATCCAATCTTCTTCTTACCCTTCCATTTGCCCTTCCCTTTGGCATTACCTTTATTTCCCACCATCAGTATGGGAGCAGGTTCAGCTGTCTTCATGTTGGTCTTATATGATCTCAACATATGCAACAATTCAGTAGGTGTTTTGTCAAATTCATTCATATTGTAGTTCACAACAAACTGAGTGAATTTGTTGTTCATAGAATTCATGATTAGGTCAATACCAGTATCCGGACCAATCGGGAAACCCAAAGTTTCAAGGTACTCAATGTAACCAATCACCTTCAGAACATGTGGGCCAACTGGTTCACTCGCCCCTTGTTTGCAATTAAAAAGTGACTTACTCGTGTTGAACCTTTCTTGACGAGTTTGGCTTGCAAACATGCTTTGCAAGTGCTCATTGATAGTATATGCATCCATATGCACATGCTGTCTTTGAAGCTCAACACTCATAGTTTCCAACTTAAGACATGCAACATCATTTGCATCATTCTCATCCCTTGTGCGTGCTGCTCGTTCATCAGTAGTAGCACCCTCAGGAAGGGGGCCTCGAGGAGGAATGTCAATGACATGAAGCTTGCGCTCATGCCTGAGGACAATCCTCAAATTCCTCTACCAGTCTAGGAAGTTGTTTCCTCCTGTCAGCTTGTCCTTCACAAGGACTGAACGTACGGATAGTGTGTTTGTGTTATTTGCCATTACTCATTATCTACAATAATAAAAGCGCAAAATAAACATTAGATTGTCTGAGTTAAAATTTTATGTTCATATGATTGTGATATATTCATAATATATCTCCCACTATTTTTTATCAAATTTAATAGCCCTAACTATTAATTCGGAAAGTATATCCCATAAATCTTTCTAGTGAGCCAGGATCCATATTTCGTCATGTTCTAAGTCACCCACTGGTATCCTTAAAATATGATTATTTAGGTAGATAACAGTTGTCAATTATATCATATATAATTCTTGGATATTTTGGTGAACAACAATTGATCTTATCTATCTAATAGATTTTTAACCAAACTCTATGCATCTAAGTTCATAATAGTTGAATATAACCGTTTATATTCACCTTATTATGATGACTCAGTTAAGTTAGACCCAATGATACAACATCCGAATATAACCGTTTATATTCGTCGCATTTCACCATGATAGATAAGAGTCCCCTGCCACTGACAGCCCTTCCCCTTATCGATCTAGGATTTAATGAGTGTTCATTCATTGGAAAGCATCTGATTAAAACTTAATATTTTTACTTAGGGATTTTTAATTTAGAACGATCGTGATCCCATCATAAAGAGATTCCCAATTTTTCCTTGAATAAAATACTTCAAATCAATACTCTTCAATGGTTTGATTTCCAGGTAGTGGAGGAGTCACATCGGTCTCGCTTAAAACCCACAGCCTTACAAGTTCTATGAACCCGTTGTTGACAAAATCGCCCCATGTCAGAAATAAAGAAAATTCATATTTTATTCCGTGTTTCATAAACACGAGAATCTCATGATCGTTTGTTAATTTTAAATCTTGAGTTGTTACAGATTTTATATTGTTTAAAGGCATGGCATGGGTGATGTATCTAATACATACATGCATCATTAATCTAATTAAAATATGCATTTTCTACTCTACACATACTATTTATAAATCATATGAAAAGTGCGTAAAGTAAACGTGCAATAGTTATGGCCCAATCCTATGTGATCTTTTCAGGCTAATGAAAAGATCAAGGTCAGTCTATGGTGTAAAACTAACTATTACATATGTCTTCTCTATTGCTTCCATTGTCTCCTTGGCCTCCATAGGATGCCTCCTCTTTCCCTTGTCCTTCTTGGATGTTACATTAAGAATTATACTAATGAACTTACAAAAGAACTCGAGTTACATTCGAGATAAAAAACTACAAATAGAAAATGACATACAAGTCGTATTTATTACAAACCAAAAGAATAAACCATTACAACTAAGGTCTTAAGGCCATAACTATGAACCATGCTCAAGTAACCATTAAAGAACATGATATATCATATAAAGATGATATAGTATTTATCACTTATCATGATCCAATCAAGAATAATAAATAAGTAAAGCATATGTCATAAGCACAAATTAAAAACGAAACCCTAAGCACGCGGATCGAATACTAGCAAAACATGTATCAGAATACTATTCCAGAAGCATGTATCAGTATACACACGATCCATATCCCAGTTACCAAAAACATGTATCAGTATACATATTTTAAGAGATCACATACATATGAGTTATGGCAGATCTTAAACATACTAGTATCATCATATAGATCATTAACAGATTCATCAGATCATTCATATAACATAACTGTTATCATGGCAGACTCATATAACATAACTGTTATCATGGCAGACTCATCACACGTGCATACTTGTAAAAATACAGTAAACACGTAACCAAATCAGCCCCTTATACACGTAGCTCTGATGCCATTGATGGGTTCCGAAGGCATAAAACGCAGCGGATAAACGCAAATAAAAAAAATTCGAAACCCAAAAACAGGTTCCATGTATAATTATGGGTAGATTATGGAGATAACGAATCATACCTTTCAAGAGCTTAACTTTCACGAACTCAACGGAGATCCTAGCTATCACGCTTTGTGTCTACCTCTCGGAGAAACACCTCTATGGTATCCACACGAGCACCTTCAAGAACGTCTCACGAACTTGACTACGGAGTGGATGTACTAGCCTCCTTCTTGATGATCTGAATTGCCTCTGCCTCTCTTTGTTGCTAGGGTTTTTCTCAAAAACGTACAAGCCTCTTTAACCTATCATTATGTATTTATAATGGCTGATTAAAAAGGCCCATAACAGCAAAGCCCAACCCTAGTAGGTATTGGATTAAATAATAAAAACGAATTTCTATTATTTAATTAATAACTAAGTCATACTTAATTATTATGGGCAAAAACATTCCTTTTAATTCGAATTTATATTATCTCAATTAAGTTTTACTTAATTATAATAAAATTCAAATAATCATCAATTAATTTAAATCCATAATTTAAATTAACTATTCCATTAAGTGCTCTATTTGTGCGACCCTATAGGCTATTATTTAATTGGCAATAATTTTATTCTCTAATAAAATTATAAACAATGAGCGGTATCTAGTAATACATCATTGTTACCCAATTAAACAATAATTAAATCGTGATTAGATAAAACCTTTCGTGATTAATGTTTTTCATGTAATATAATCCCTTTAACCATACATATTATAGATTAAACTCAAGGCATGTATTTAGTCATCCTCTTCAACATTTAATCCGGGTTTACTTGATCCATGAGTAGATTATCGAGACAAATCATTATTTGAGCATGGCCATGCTTTTATAATCTCACTCAATCAAGAGGCCAATAATATCTCTCCTAATTATAGGAGGGTTAAATCCTTTATCTATCATTCATATTTCTCATACGACTCATGATATACCCGATGTCCACTTTTATAATCACCCGATCAAAAGTAACTTTTAATGTAGTCAAAGTATATTAATCCTCGTATAGAAATATAATGATTTCAAGTCAAAGGATCATTACACCATTATCACTGTGAGTCTTTCTTATGACTTTATTAAACATGAAGAATCTCACTGTGGGTCTGTCCAGTACCATGTACTCTCACATGTACCTATGTATTGACTTTAGTATCCCCATACTTATAACCAATGAGATGTGGTTATCTTGTCAAACAACATACTAGTCTATCTATGTATTATTATTGTCCTATATAATAATACTCGACTAGGGACCTTTAAGAATATGATATATTATATAATCTCAAGTTCAAGTCATGTACTTAAACTATATAATTTGTATCATGATTCTAAGGACATTTATTATGCTAACAAAATATCGCAGTAATTAAGGTCATAATAAATACATTTATTGAATGATCAACTGACATAAAGATTATAAAAGAATAATGTATTGCCTCTAGGACACCTACACTAACAGGAGGTAATGTCAATACTTTCATAATACTGGTTGCCATTGCTGGTCCTCGACAATCTCTGGAAATATGCCTTTTCTTTCCACACCGGAAACAAGTAACATCTATTTTCTCAGCTGGACATTCATTGGAATAGTGTTCTTTTTGTTTGCAGTTGAAGCATGTCACATTTGCTTTGTTGCAAACACCCGTATGTCTCTGACCACATGTCTTGCAGTATGGCAATGGTGGTCTGACCATTCCTTTATGGTTTGGAGCTTGGAAACGATTACCTGCTCTCTGATTTCCTTGACCTATCCTTTTGAAATTCAAAATCTCGGCTTCCTGTAAGAACGCTTCTTAAAATTCCCTTGTCCCTTTTCCTTTTGGGACATCACACTTTCTCCTTTAATGATCATGGCTTTCTGAACTACGACTGTATAGGTCGTCAATTCAAAGACTGCCACTATACTATGAATCCATGGCTATAATCCCTGTTGGAATCTTTTATCCCATTTCTCATCAGTATCAACCTATTCCGGAACAAACTTAGCCAATTCCGTAAACTTAGTTTCATATTCAGTCACAGACATATTCCCTTGATTCAATTCCAAGAACTTGATTTCCATCTGGTTCTTCATATAGTGAGGAAAATAGTTTTCCAGAAACAACTCAGTGAACCTATTTAAGTTATGATGCCATCACCTGTTTAAGCTTTCTTGGATTCCCACCAATAATTAGCTTCTCCTTTTAGGAAATAGCTAGCAAAATCAGTCTTCTAATCCTCTTTAACTTTCACAAGTGTAAACGCTTTCTCCAATTCTTTCAACCAAGCCCTGGCCTTAGTAGGATCTGCTGTACGATCAAATTCTGGAGGCTTAACTGACTAAACTGTTTAAAAGTAAAAACAGGCACAACTGGTGGTATCTGAGGTTCAGGACGAGGTGACTATTTTAACATTTGCTGCTGGAAATATTGTTGTTGCTGCATTTGCTGTTGCATTATTACCATCTGTTGTTGCATCAGATGGAACATTTGGTTCATGAGGTTGTTATTCTGTTCTTCAGGGCTGCTGTGGGAGGTTTCAGTTCCGGTCTTTCTTTTTGGTACCACTTTTTTATTAATAAAGCAAATAGTTCTTTTAATAATTTATTAAACAGTTGATAGTGGAAAAATAAACAATTTAACTGGTATTAAAACAAGAAATTTAAAAAGTTCAGAATTTAAACAATTCATTTGAAATAATTTTAAAATTTTAAATAAATAAATTAAACAACCTTGTTTTGAATAAAACAGGATTTAAGATATGGAAAAACTGTAAAGCGGTAAAGTAAATGTAAATACGGTAAAGACTGAAATTTAAATAAATAAAAGGAAAAAGTTTAAAAAGGTTTATTTTATATAACTGACACCAGCATCAGGTGTTAATGCTTGATACAAAAGTTTAAGGTAGAGTCTAACATAACCACTATTGATACACGTCAAAACCGAGTACACACATATATATCTAGTCTCGCTATACTATAACTGCCTCAACTCGAATTCCTTCACTTCCGATAATATGCCCTAGAAATTGAACTTCTCGCAGCCAGAATTCACACTTCAAAAACTTTGCATATAACTTTTCCTTTATTAGATTCTCCAAAGCTATTCTCAGATGTTCATCATGTTCTTCCTCGGTCTTTGAGTATATTAGAATATCATTGATAAACACAATGACAAACTTGTCCAAATACTCCTTGAATACTCAGTTTATCAGATCCATAAAGGCGGCTGGCACATTTGTCAATCCGAATGCCATAACTAGAAACTCGTAATGTCTATATCTGGTTCTGAAAGCAGTCTTTGGTATGTCTTCTGGCTTAATCTTCAACTGATGATATCCTGATTGTAAGTCAATCTTCGAGAAGTAAGCTGCTCCCTTAAGTTGATCAAACAAATCATCAATACGAGGTAAAGGGTACCTATTCTTAATTGTCAATTTGTTCAACTCTCTATAGTCGATGTACAGTCTCATACTTCCATCTTTCTTTTTCACAAACAGAACTCGAGCACCCCACGTAGATACACTCGGCTTTATAACACCTTTATCCAATAAATCTTGTAGTTGCTTCACCAATTCCTTCATTTCTGCTGGTTCCATATGATAAGGTGCCTTCGATACAGGTTCCACGTCGGACGCTAAGTCGATAGAAAACTCAATTTGATGATCGGGCGGCAATCCAGGAAGTTCATCCGGAAATACATCTGGAAATTTGCTAACTATCGGGATACTTTCTATATTCGGCATTTTTTTAGATCTATCAATTATATGAGCCAAATACTCTTCACATCCTTGTCTTAAAAACTTTTTCGCTCAAATCATCGTCAAAAATGTTTTAACTTGTTTCTGTCCTTTAAACTCTACATTCTTTCCTTGAGGGTACTTAAGAATCACTTTCTTCATCTTTCAATCTATTTGAGCACCATGCTCTTCTAGGCAATCCATTCCTAATATAACGTCAAATTCTTCTACTGGAAAAGGTATAAGGGAAGCAGGGAAATTATAGCTTGAAATCTCTACTTTACACTGAGGGCAAATACTTTTAACAAATACTTATTCTTAATTAGCCACAATGATAGATAGCGGTTCAACTAACAGTTCAATTTCACAATTTAACTTGCCAAAAAAAGATTCAGATATGAAAGATCTTGTAGCTCCGGAATCAAATAGCACTTTAGCATTGACGTTGTTGACAGAAAGCGTACCTGCCACAACTTCGGAACTCTAAACAACATCCTTGATATTCATGTTGAATGTCCGGGCCTGAGCATGATAGAAAGGAGGAAACACTGTAGTTGCAGATTCAGAAGTTTGAGTTGAAGGTAGTTGAAGAATTGGAACAGAAGATGTCATTGCTTGATTGTAAGGGGCGGCCGTCAGTTGCATCTACTTGCTATTTCCGGGGGTCTTGCAATCCCTAGACAGGTGACCAGTCTTTCAACACTTGAAGCATGTAACAGGAGGCTTCGGGTTTCGGCACTCATTCGCATAATGACCTTTCGAATTGCACTTCTAACAAATGATGTCGGCCTTATTGCAGTTACCCATGTGTCTCTTGTTGCAAAACTTACACTCCGGATTTGCTTGCTGGGATCTTTTTCCACTTTGCTCTTGAATCCTATTCTTCTAACTCTTAATATCACCCTTCTTAAAGCTTTGAGGTCTTCCTTGGTTCTAGAATCCAAACTTCTTGAAATTCCTTCCACCTTGGCTCCCTTGAGCTGATCCTTCACTATCACTTCCAAACTTTCTTTACTTACTCTCTTTCTCCTTCAAGTTTTGATCACTTTCTCTTTCAATTACCATCGCCTTCTGGACCACTTCAGCATATGTGGTCAATTCAAAAGCAGCTACTCTACTTCGTAGCCAACGCTTCAATCCTTGTTGAAATCTTTTCGCTCTCTTTTCATCTGTGTCCATATAATCTCCAACAAACCTAGCCAACTCAGTGAATTTCTTCTTATACTCTCCTACAGTCATTCTTTCTTGCTTCAATTCAAAGAACTTCAATCCCATTTGAGTCTGCATATACCTCAGGAAATACTTGTCTAAGAAAATCTTCTTGAATCTACCCCAAGTGATAAATTCCTCTCCTTATAAAGCACAGGCTGACTCCCACCAATAGTTCGCTTCGTTTTTCAGGAAATAAGACACATAGTTGACAGTGTCTTGAGTTCCACAGAACTCCGATGGTTTCACAGGTGGTTGTTGTTGAAGTTGTTGCTGAAGGAGTTGTTATTGTTGAGCAAGGGTAACAGATTGTTGGTGAAGTATTTGTATGAGTTGAGCCAAGTTGGGTGGTGGATCTTCATGATCTCCGGTATTGGTGTTGCGAGCTCTACAAGGAGGCATGGTTCTGAATATAGACAAGAAAGGTTTATTCACAGTTCAATATTTTCAAACATAGGTTATAACAAAGGTAAATATCAAGTAATAAGGTCTCATTCAAGGAATATTTTAGTGAAAGATTTGACATGATCAAGTTCTAAAGGAATCAACAGAATTTAAACAAGAAGTTCTATTTAAGAAAGTATATAGCATGGTAATGAGATGACAATATTATAAAGATAATCAAGGTGCGAATTTAACATTAGTTCGAATGAAAAGTGTGAATAAAGTACGAACAGGAAATAAAGTACAAATAAAGTCTTCCCGAAACAATCCGGGTACAAGGTACAAATGGAAATGAAAGTACCAATCAATAATGATGCTGGAAATAAGTGGACTATATGATAGTCTAAGAGGATGATGGTGGGGGAACAGGGGCACGGAGCCGGCTAATCACTCGGCGGAGCTCGTTGGAAATGGCGGTAAGAGTGATCTGACTCTCTCTCTCTCACAATGTGGAATCATCAATGATAATCGGTCCTCATCCATCTGGATGATCTCCTCAAGCCTAGGTATCAGTCGGGGTCGGTCAGCCTCGTCGTTCGAGTTCTTGCGGTACAGCTGGTCCACCCTACGTCGAAGATTCACGTTCTCGCCCTCTAATCGATCAACCATCAATACCATCTGCTCATAAAGAGGGAATGACATAGTAGAAGGGGATCCGGGAGTCACTGAGAATGATGCCTGTCAAAGAGTTATATATATACGCGGTTGTAAATAAAAGGGTTAGAAAACCTATTGATTCTAACGTCCCAAAACCCAAATGATCTAAGTTCATCCGATTCTTTAAATTCCTATCTTATCTTCATTTATCCTATGTTGTTCAGTGACTCAAACCTGTGGCTCTGATACCAACCTGTGACGAACCCACACTACTAGCTAGCAGAAATATACATAACAATAATTAAATATTAAAGTACTACAAAAGATAGAATATTAAGGCTACAACCCTTATCCACAATCCCCGAATATACAGGAATGAGTTTGAAAAACATCTAACATATTCATTATTACAAATAAAAATATCTTAAGTCAAATTACTACTAAATTTTAAACCCAAAGTTTACAACCCTTAGGGAAGTACTAGTTCCCTACCTGCTCCAATATCTGATGGTAGGCATACCCCGAGTCCCCAGAAGTCTTACGCGCGGTTTGCTTGAAACGAACCATCTTCGGGTTTCACTGAAGGGATAACATCAATAATAATATCAATGAGAAAAATGCTCATCAAGTGAATAACAGTATATAACAATGCATCATAACCGTGATAAAATGATAACATAAGATAAATCAGCAATATGAAATCTCAAATAGAAGATCAAGTTATAATGAGTGAATGGAATTGGAAATCACACAACGCTATGACCAATGAGGGGTGATCAGCCCACATCAAAGCTCCGAACCACATAACAAGTGATTCACAACCTTTGAGGATCCTCGACACACATTAGCCATATAAAAGCGATCACTACAAGAAAAAGTTAAATAGACATCACACATTAGACATCGGTTGCGGATGCCACTGATGTTAAAAGAGGTAATAACATCACCCCGTGTTTTTCTGATGTCTTTGTTATTTGAAGAAATCGATTATTTAACAACCAATGTCTAAAGTTCTCTAAAATAAATCAGCGTGGGCCACTTCAATTTGTTTCCCCCCTTAGTGAAATTTTACAAAACTTTCCCTCATTTGATTGCCAATTATTCCCCCTGTCCAGAGAAACTAAAAACAAAAAAGAAGAAGTAAATCTCTCATAAATCTCTCTCTCGTCTCTCAACCCCCACTGAATCTCTCTCTCTCTCTCTCTCTCTCTCTCTCTCTCTCTCTCTCTCTCTCTCTCTCTCTCTCTCTCTCTCTCTCTCTCTCTCTCTCTCTCTCTTTCTCACTCGTCTCTCACCACTACAACCTTCGCTACTCTAATGGCCATCACCACCAGCTCTGCTGTTTTAGTAACCACTATTTCCACCAGGTCCGATGGGTTCACCATCGCAATCACCTTCACCGGTCTGCTAACAATCTCTTGGTGTCTCCTTTACATGGATACTATTATGGTCTTCTCTGGTTTAACAGTTATGTTTTTTAAAATCAAAACCCTAATTTCTTAAATTGGGGATTTTTAAAATCGAAACCCTAATTTTTTAAATTGGGGTTTTTAATTTTAATACTCTTTGTTGGTTATAAGGAATATGGTTTGGGTAATAATTAACATGTTATTTTCGTTTACTTGGATTTATCTTTCATTTATTAATTTATTAATTTTGTTTTTCTATATGATACAACTATTATTTGAGGTAATCGTTGGTTTATATTTAAGGTACTGTGATTGTAGATGAAATCTTGGGTATAATCAAGGGAGTTGCAGTAACAAGTGTTTACTTGTTTGTTATAGTTCCTGCATACACAGTTTATTTGGGTTGTTTTTTTTATAATTGGACAAGTTTATATGGCAGCTCGGTGTTGGAAGAGGAGGAAGAGCGCGAAGTTGCACACATTGTCGAGCATCTTGCTTTCAGTGCGACTAACAAGTACACAAATCATGATATTATAAAGTTTCTTGAAAGTGTTGGTGCAGAATTTGGGGCTTGTCAAATTGCAGTGACATCTTCTGATGAAACTCTTTATGAACTGTTTGTTCCGGTTGACAAGCCTGAAGTTATACCTCAGGCTATATCTATACTGGCTGAATTCAGTTCAGAGGTAATAATGACGTTTTGGTTTTTTATATAATTTGAGATTTTATCATATATCTTTATAGGTACAACCTTATGCCTAGTACATATTCGGGTATCATCAGATGATTTGGAGAAAGAAAGAGGAGCAGTTCTGGAAGAGTATAGAGGTACTAGAAATGCTAATGAAAGGATGCAGGAGGCACATTGGGCGCTCATGATGGAAGGTTCAAAGGTCTAGTTGTTGGCACTTGTAATTCCAAATATTTTTAGCTATTATCTAGAACTTGTCGAATATTCTCTTAGCTTAATTAGAAAACAGATCCTGATCGACGTTCTCAGTAATCCTGATTGTTTAGTATGTCAGTTTAAGCTTATATGTATGTGATCCTCATTGTATTATACAAGTTCGTTCTGTGCTCCTTTGTATTTGTGAATGAACCTTATATGTGCTTTTGTATTGGCATGCTCACTATTAGCCTAAGAATTGAAAGTAAGGTGATCAATTCTTTTTATCGTAGTACTTTTAATATGAGTTTGGTGTTTCCTGTTTGAATTAGGGTACAGTTGTAATTTATTTTGAGCATGATTTTGGGAACAATACATCTATATCTATATGAATACATCATATATGCTCATCAATGGTTGCAGTATGCCGAGCGTTAACCCATTCGACTGGAAAAGGTGATTCGAACTGTGTCTCCTGGGACTGTGAAACAGTTCTACAGGAAATGTCATCTGAAAAATATGGTTGTTGTAGCAATTGGAGATTTCGCTGATACACAGGTCTAGATTTCAAATCTGGCTATTTATCGCATACTTTGATATTTCATAACAGACGTGTATTTAATATATATGTTCTCACCAGAGTGAAAAAACTCTAGTTGGTCAAATTAAACCTGGAAAGAATCTGTGTGTGTATTTGGAATGAATTGTGTTGAATCCAATCATGTCAGCTAGCTTAATAATACAGTATATTCCTTTGAAATACGGCGACTAATAATGCTGAGTTTTATTTTTTAATTATCTAATTCTCTCTTCCCTCGCTCGTCATAATCAATATAACAGATTATTGTTGAGCTTATAAAGATGTATTTCGGGAATAAAATTTCAGCATCTGATCCTCCTCCTATACCACACTTTCTGGTTCCATCACACGAAGAGCCACGATATTCATGTTGGTTAGAATCTAAAGTTGTCGGGGTTAGTTTGTTGTACATCTTTTTTAACTACACTTCTTTTTAACCATGTATTTTCATGTTGGATGATCCTTTCCATGCAATAAGTCAGACAGTTCCTATCTTTAATTGGCCTTGAATAGTCTGCAGTGATGGTAAGCTGTAAGATGCCTGTGGTGGAGCTGAGGACTGTAAGGGATTACAGGGAATTACTTATAGAGTGCATGTTCTTTCATGCCTTGAACCAAAGTTTCTTTAAGATATCTCGCAAGAAGGATCTACCATATTTTTCATGCTCAGCTTCCGCTGATGTCCTTGTTCGACCAAGTAAGGCCTATATAATGACTTCGTCTTGCAAAGAGAAAGGAATTATAGAGGCCTTGGAATCAATGCTTACTGAGGTGTGCATTTTTATAAAATTGTTAAGTCTTTCTTATATTTCTTCTACAGATTTCTTATCTTTTAGGTTGCAAGGGTTCAGCTACATGGGTTTTCTGAGCGTGAAATAACTATTGCTCGGGCGTTGTTATTGTCAGAAATCGAATCTGCCTATTTGGAGCGGGATCAGATGCAGTCAACCAGCTTGCGAGATGAGTATTTGCAAGTATATTACTTCTCTGCCTTTGTCTAATGTTTTCTTTGTTGTTGTCAAGTTTGACCTTCCTACTCAACCTTTCCTTTTCCAGCATTTTCTTCATGATGAATCTGTCATTGCTGTCATGTATGAAGCGCAGTTGCAGAAAACTATATTACCCCGTGAGTACATATTGATGTTTAATGTTTTCTTCTATATATCCACAATTATTCCCTATAATTTCACTCTAGTTTAGTGTGAAAAACTAATTCTACACGTTTTGGCCAATTCGACTTGGATAAATATATCAGCTCATGAAGTAGTCCTATGCTCCGCACTACTGATGTGATAATATTTTACCAGTTGCAAACTTTAAATAATTAAATTGTTGCCCAGCTCTCCTATATTATCCTTTCAATTTTATGTCATATATCTACTCACTCCAAATTATAAAAAATGGACGGGATATAAATGAACAGAGTTCAATAAATATGCAGTGCTTAATAGTTGCTTCTCTCTGTGAGAAAGGTAAATTCTTAAGTTTGATTTTTATTGTGTTTGGTCGCATCATATATGTTCTTTTCATTGTAGCTGAGTAATAGGTGGTATGGTCTAAATTTTCTCTGATATGATTTCACCCAAACAATATTTCTAGAATTAGTTGAACAACAGTTTTACTAGCTATCCTTCTTATTTTATTGCCTTGGTTTTTTGTCCAGCATCAAAGCTTCTTGTGTACTTTCTAATACCATCTTATTTCCTAGCTCTCTGATGTTGTGGATTCCATGGAGGTCAATATACAAAATGAAGAGTCCGTAACTACACGTACTTACTCTTATCTACATATTTATACTCTAATAAGCTAGAACAATGAGAGAGCACTAGTTTTAATAGTTTCATCTTGGGGAAAGTATATCATCGAAAGAAAAAGTGAGAGTACAGTTTTTTAAATCAGCTCTTAAATTTGCAGAAGAAATACTGGGCCATGCTAAAGACCGCACAAAAGATCAGTGTCATGGATATATTGTTCTCTATCTTAGAGTTTGCTGCATCTTATAATTCATATACTAATCTCAAATCGCGAATGCACCACATTTCTGCTGAGAGGTATAAACTATAAAGAACTTCCGCACACTGATATATGTTTTCTCTGTCCCTGCTTTGACTTTGGGTATACTCCATAAAAACCTTGAGCATCGTACTTCACTGTTTTATAGGCCACCTTTAAATCTTTTTCACCAAGAATTAGATGGAACATGCATCTATTTAGATGTGTTGCAGAAGTCAACTGGTGGAAAAAACTCTAAAACACAGCGGGAACTTGGATCCAGTCTTCGTGAGAATGTAGATGCTTCACCAAAATATATAAATGATGAATTGATGGGCATAGCAGAAAACAAACTAGTATCTTTTCAATGTAAGATGCAGTTTATTTTGATGATGATAAAGGACCAGACTATGTATTTAAGCATGTATTCAAATCTATTATTTCTTTAGTTTACTTGAGTGCAAGTTCCGTATATTTGATATATATTAGTTACAAAAGCAATTGTACATCACTTTTAAAGAACAAAAACTGATGTCAAAAAAAGTTAATGTACATGCTTTTAGATAAAAAAAACTGATGTCAAAGACTGCAATGTTCAAGTATAAATTGAAAATAGGCATCACTTTGTTTGGGATAAAACTGATATTTATGTGACAATATAGACATCACTTTTAAAGAAGAAAAACTGATGTCAAAAAAGGTAATGTACATCGCTTTTAGATGAATAATTGATGTCAAAGACTGACATGTTCAAGTCTAAATTAAACATAGACAACACTTTGTTTGGGATAAAATGATGTCTATTTGTCGATATAGACATCACCTTTCACTAAAGAAATTGATGTTTAATATCTGATTTTACATCACCTAAATGAAAATACTCGATGTCTATATGGAAAAAAACATAGCTCGTCATATGTTTAATCTGTTGTAATAGGTGTAATTTATTTATTAAATTATTTATTTCTAACATTTTTTGTAAAAAAAACAATGCATGGACATCATTTTTTTTTCAGAAATGATGTCTAAGCAAGTAAAGACATCGGGTTATGACCAATGTCTAGAATAGACATCATCGACATCAAGATCGGTTGCCAAACAACATAGACATCGGCTAAAAACCGATGTCTATGGACTTTTTCTTGTAGTGCATCAGGCTCCCTGCTACTGAGGTTTTAACGGTGACTGGCGCCTCAGTATTATCAAAACATACCATCCAATTCCTTTTAATTTAAAAAGGGTTCTTGATTAAGGACAAGAGAACAAGGGTTGGTATTGTCAAAGTTCAAATGAAGGAAACGATAGTAGTGTTTTGGTTTCCAAAGGAAATGATTCTAGGTTTTGAGGGTATTAGGATTCACATGATTTATTAAGGAACTATTGTAGGGTTCACATGGATATTAGGTAATATGTGAGGAAAAGGAATCAATTCAAGTATGAAAAAGATTAATTAGATTCAAGACTTAATCATTGGGTGATGTAAGGGACTAATTAATCTTATTGAAACTGTAGTCATGCATTCACATGGTTTTTAACCACAAGCAACAAAATTATAGAGGTAAGTTGAGAGTTCACTTTCCTGGATTATGATTACTGAGTACTTGAATTGAATCGTCTATGGGCTCCTATCCTGGCCTTCTTGAACCTATGATAAATAGTATCCTCATTATAATTCTTGCTACTACCCTTTCGCGTATACTATAAATATGCATATACACATATACACACACATATATATACACTAAATTCTACTAATTACAAAGAATATATGAAAAATATAAACCACATAACACATAGCAAGAAATGACATGGCAATTTATTACTTAGTTAATAGTACACATTTTGATTCTATTTACGGCCTTAGTCAGTTAGACATTTAATCACATACATACAATTATCATGACCAATACTCCTAATCCTCCTTAACAGACTTTAACTTAACCTAAATTCAGTAAGGCACACTTATGCCTCATTACAAATGACTCACAAATGCAATGCACACTATTTGACTTATCAAATGCACACCTTGGCACCAATGGTGTACCTTGGCGAAAATATGAAGTTCTACCTTGGGCCTTTGCTATATTTTGACTCCTATGACTTCTTATGAATTTAAGCTAACTTTAGCAATTGGTTTGACATCAAGGCCTCACTTAAAATACACATAAATGCAACGCACCTGTCTAAAGCTTCCAAAGGAAACTCTAATGGTGACTATCGGGTATTTTGGTGGAAATAAGATATCTCACCTTGGGCCTTCACTCCAAACAAACTCTCAAAGGTTATTAAGACTCTAAAAGACTCTCAAGTTGGAAGACTCAAAGGCCTCACTCAGGCCTCCCTAGGCCTCAAGTGGAAGTTGACACAAAACTGCCTTCCCTGATTTCCAAACTTCCTTGATTTTACCAACTTAAAACTCACCTATTTAGTTCAATTATAGGGTTTTAATGACTTGTTAAGCTTTCTAAGACTTCATTACATCTATGTAGACCAAGGTCCCATGAAGGACTAACCTATGACATGCTGATAATCAACCAAAAGACAAGTTTACCCAAATCTGCCCTATATTGAGTTGTTCTCCAGGTTTGTGGTGTGTGTGCCTAACCAAATACAAACTTTTATGCAATCTAAAGCTACTGGACTCAAGTATGAACCAATTCCAAACTCCCTTGAGCTCAGGCCTACCAAGTCCTTGCTAAAACTCACCTAAAATGACCTAAACTTCTAGTTCAAAATCTGCCCAACTAAGATCAATGCGACTCCTTCCACCTTAACTCCTTTCATTACACCAAACCAAATAACAATCGACAACAGACCAAGGCAAGCCCTAACCTACACTAATACCTACTGACTAACAATATTTAAGTCTCATTTGCAATTTTATTAGCATGAAGATCTCTTATAAAAACAAGTGAGGTAACACATCACACAAACAAGCCATCACTTAGCATTTTAAGCAAGAATTCGAAGTATGCATGCATGGTAACTTCATGACAGCTACTGACCTTAAGCTCATTTCATTATATATAACTTAAACTAGCATTTTATAACCAAAAACCTACAACATGTATCTCATACAAGTCAAACACCAAATCATAAAATCAACAAGTATAGTTTTTACTTAAAAATCACTTGTAAATCAACATGCAAGTACTATATCCAACATGCAAGTGCTAAAATCACCATGCAAGTACTAAACTTAAGGTATCTTGATGGAAAACTAGCATGCAAGGGTTTAATATAACAAAACAACATTTATAAGGAGTAAGACTTTAAAAAATCAATATGCATGGTCATTTTTCATAAAAACTTCCCAAAATCGACACTTTACATTCGGCTCCTAAGAAATCATTGCCAACTGTTTATGAACAATGAGTATGACTTGGTAAAATAGAAGTGTAACACCTCCCCAAGATCATATCTTGTTCATTCTATAAGCCACCATGGTTGCAACCTTAAGTTTATAAGAACCAAGGTCTCAACCTCGGCTTCTTCAACATGCAAGCATAAAACTTACCTCAAAATGATTGCTACTCCACTAAATGATGAAAGTTCTTGGCTTGAATAACTTGAAAAGTGAAAGAAGATGAAGAAAAACGATGAAAATGGTAAGAATGAGGGTGTGGATGGGCTTCGGCCAAGAGGGAGTAAATAGAGGAGACGAGAGGGGTTTTGAGTGGGTGTGTGTTGATGAAATAATGGCACTCACTTGGTTTTTGTCTCTTTAATTTGACTATAAAGGTAATGGAATGAGGAATGTACAATATTGTCCTTCGTACTAATAGTGACAAAAATGCATGCAAGGTTAAAGAGGTAATCTTGCATGTTAGTGGGGTTGGAATGGAAAATACTAGCCTTTGACTCTCTTATAAGCTTAGATGCATGCAAGGGTATACTAGCAATTAATAATTAATAAAAGTATGATTAAAAAGAATGAATTTGAGTAAATAAAATATAGCTTCATAAATCACAAAATTAATACCATAAATACTATGAAATTTTAGAAGTTTTATAAAGCTAATTTCAAAAATTTTGAACAATAATATATTTTAAAAGAATTTTTCTAAGGTAAATACTCTAATAAAAAAACCATAAATATTCTAAGCCACATAAGAAAATGCAAATAATTTGATTCTAAGACGAATAATAATCTATCGCTTAATCGCAACTACAACAACTCAAATATTATTTACTCGCGTAACAGAATTAGCTTGCATACGCTAAATTATATGCTCAAATAACCTAGCAATATCAGAATGCCATACAATGATGAATATATACGAACACATTGTATTCACACAAAAATTTTATAGCACAATAGAGATTATCATATTACATTCATATCAAATATTTACAGGCGTTATATTTGTACTAAGTTATGAATTGTAATCCTAAGTTATATGATACAAATAGTTTCACACATCTTGTTTTTTTGTATTTCATTTATAGTAAATACATGCATAAAAGTTAATTCTTGTATTCCGTCCATTCTTCTACAAGTAATTCTAGCTTACCAAAATTATCACAACAGAACATAGATGAAGATCAAATAAGTTATCCGTATCTAGTAGCGAAGTAGCAGACCTATTGATGAAGACTTACCAAAGACTCTGCACCCTCAAAAATGAGAATATGTAAAGGCTCTCAAGTTCATTTGTAAATTCTAAAAATAATTTGGTTTTGTATAAACTTTGATTGATCGAATAACTTTTCATCTAGTAAATGGTACAAATTCCTTAATATTTTATTTTTATTACAATTATATGTGTATTTATGCTCCTTGACCTTGACTAGTTAATATTTGTGGTTTTTCTAGGACACACAATAAAAGATGAGTTGTCGAATTTTGATTGACTTCTACTCATTACTGATAATGAACCATCTGTATGCACACAAAACTCCACCAATAACAAGTATCCACCTAATAAAAATAAGCATTAAAGTAATTGTCTAATGTGTGTAGACATTTCACACACACTATTTTTGCACTAGTTTGAATTATATGTTCAATTGTTTTTGTAGTGATTCAGTAATTGTTTGAATTTACAAAAAATGATAATATGATATAGATTGGGGGTAATATAAATATAAGAAATAAGGAAAATAAGATATAGAGATGTGCCTATGACTACCTCCATCATAAATAAGAAAAAGAAGATATACCGACGTGCCTAGGGGTACTTGATCATAAACATGAGAAATGAAAGGGAAGATAAGAAGAAAGATAAACAAACAGAAGAATTTTACTAAACAATTCTGTAACGCCCTCAAATTCGGGGTCAGAAGAT